>NC_086386.1:3509254-3548011 GCF_036588685.1 Mytilus trossulus
AGCTGTGATATAGGGGATTGATTTGAGCCATTAACCACTTCTGTACGTCAACAAATGTCAAAGATTCAATACTTTGCGCAAGTTAGTTACCCAAAAATATAGCCCATCGGTACCGATGGGAACAGGAAGGGGTTAAGAATGCTTAACCCTTTCACGTTCCGCCAAATTGGACGTAAACTTATGGAAATACACTATCAAAGTTCAATCGCATATAGCATTCGCACTGAGGCTTACATAAAGGTCGTTTTAGGTCCATTTGAGAGATAAATGATAAAATATTTCAAAAAATATAATATATCAGAAAATTTGTCTTTTGAAGTCACGTGTTATCTGTCCAAAAGTCACGTGACTTGCGAAAAAAAAGTAAAAAAATGCAAAAGTCTTCCGAAAAAGGTCGTGTGGAGACTTTTATAAGGGCTAATAGGATAAAGTTTAAGTGTCAAAGCAATGTCCTAAGTCTGATAGACACAGGAAAGTTACCATTATGGTATAGTTGGAGGAAATACGTGCTATATGCCCCCCAAACGTGGATGCCCGCAACATGCAAAATAACGGTTTTCAGCCGTTTTTTCGTCAAAATCTTATACTTGACACAAATTTTAGCTTAAATTATGTTTTTCCAAGCAGCACATGGAATTTTGACTTTGAAAGTAAAGATTCAATGAATTACCAATAATTACTTTGGTGTTTTGGGCCTATGAGGTTTTAGTTTAAGGGGGGGGGGGGTGCAATTAGGACACACATTTTTTAAAAACATACAAACATTGTTTTTAAGTTGACTTTTGTATGTATTCATGACCCTCTTTTTGAAATTGAAAGTAAAGTTAAGTTAAGTTTCATTTAATATAGGAAATTATTTTTTCATCTCCGGCTTTGAGGTTCGAACATGCGATCTTCCTGCTATGGGCTAGTGTAGCTTCCCACTGGACCACGGGAGTTCCAGTTTAATACATCGAAATTTTAATACTTAACTCTTTCATAAAGCAACGAAGTGAAAGTAATCAAATAATCAGCCTGTTTACTGTTTTCGTTTAGAAATTAAGTCTCGATATAACATAGAATTGTTGTAAAACCCATTATTTTGAGCAAATATAGGATGATATCATACTTTAGTCTGCCATTTTTTTCTAGACGTTTACCGGTTTCTTTATTTGAACAAAAGTGTTTTCGACATTTCCATAACCAGGCACATCAGAAACAATGTTCTGTTACATCTATTTCAACTTCGAAAAAAAAAAAATCATGACTTTTTGTCTTTTTTGTCTTTTTTTCAATTAATTTGGAAAGAAATGACCACAAATTGAGAGTGCATTTCAAGTAAATGATTGCGTTGGTACACTTTCAATCACTTTTTTCACTTAAGTACAAGTTTTAATCATACTTTGAATAGTTTCCCTCAAAAATACACGGCGAAGTTAATAAAAAAAAGTCATATTGCCCCTAAAATCAACAGTTTATTTTCCAATACTCGACGGAAATATTAAGTTCAAATAAAAAAAAAAAACACGGTTTTTACAGGAGAAAACGTTGTCCGTTAGGGGCGATTTGATACCAAACCGTACTCGAAAGAAGTTTTAGGCACCACTAATCACACAGCTGTGATATAGGGGATTGATTTGAGCCATTAACCACTTCTGTACGTCAACAAATGTCAAAGATTCAATACTTTGCGCAAGTTAGTTACCCAAAAATATAGCCCATCGGTACCGATGGGAACAGGAAGGGGTTAAGAATGCTTAACCCTTTCACGTTCCGCCAAATTGGACGTAAACTTATGGAAATACACTATCAAAGTTCAATCGCATATAGCATTCGCACTGAGGCTTACATAAAGGTCGTTTTAGGTCCATTTGAGAGATAAATGATAAAATATTTCAAAAAATATAATATATCAGAAAATTTGTCTTTTGAAGTCACGTGTTATCTGTCCAAAAGTCACGTGACTTGCGAAAAAAAAGTAAAAAAATGCAAAAGTCTTCCGAAAAAGGTCGTGTGGAGACTTTTATAAGGGCTAATAGGATAAAGTTTAAGTGTCAAAGCAATGTCCTAAGTCTGATAGACACAGGAAAGTTACCATTATGGTATAGTTGGAGGAAATACGTGCTATATGCCCCCCAAACGTGGATGCCCGCAACATGCAAAATAACGGTTTTCAGCCGTTTTTTCGTCAAAATCTTATACTTGACACAAATTTTAGCTTAAATTATGTTTTTCCAAGCAGCACATGGAATTTTGACTTTGAAAGTAAAGATTCAATGAATTACCAATAATTACTTTGGTGTTTTGGGCCTATGAGGTTTTAGTTTAAGGGGGGGGGGGGGTGCAATTAGGACACACATTTTTTAAAAACATACAAACATTGTTTTTAAGTTGACTTTTGTATGTATTCATGACCCTCTTTTTGAAATTGAAAGTAAAAGTTAAGTTAAGTTTCATTTAATATAGGAAATTATTTTTTCATCTCCGGCTTTGAGGTTCGAACATGCGATCTTCCTGCTATGGGCTAGTGTAGCTTCCCACTGGACCACGGGAGTTCCAGTTTAATACATCGAAATTTTAATACTTAACTCTTTCATAAAGCAACGAAGTGAAAGTAATCAAATAATCAGCCTGTTTACTGTTTTCGTTTAGAAATTAAGTCTCGATATAACATAGAATTGTTGTAAAACCCATTATTTTGAGCAAATATAGGATGATATCATACTTTAGTCTGCCATTTTTTTCTAGACGTTTACCGGTTTCTTTATTTGAACAAAAGTGTTTTCGACATTTCCATAACCAGGCACATCAGAAACAATGTTCTGTTACATCTATTTCAACTTCGAAAAAAAAAAAATCATGACTTTTTGTCTTTTTTGTCTTTTTTTCAATTAATTTGGAAAGAAATGACCACAAATTGAGAGTGCATTTCAAGTAAATGATTGCGTTGGTACACTTTCAATCACTTTTTTCACTTAAGTACAAGTTTTAATCATACTTTGAATAGTTTCCCTCAAAAATACACGGCGAAGTTAATAAAAAAAAGTCATATTGCCCCTAAAATCAACAGTTTATTTTCCAATACTCGACGGAAATATTAAGTTCAAATAAAAAAAAAAACACGGTTTTTACAGGAGAAAACGTTGTCCGTTAGGGGCGATTTGATACCAAACCGTACTCGAAAGAAGTTTTAGGCACCACTAATCACACAGCTGTGATATAGGGGATTGATTTGAGCCATTAACCACTTCTGTACGTCAACAAATGTCAAAGATTCAATACTTTGCGCAAGTTAGTTACCCAAAAATATAGCCCATCGGTACCGATGGGAACAGGAAGGGGTTAAGAATGCTTAAGAATGCTTAACCCTTTCACGTTCCGCCAAATTGGACGTAAACTTATGGAAATACACTATCAAAGTTCAATCGCATATAGCATTCGCACTGAGGCTTACATAAAGGTCGTTTTAGGTCCATTTGAGAGATAAATGATAAAATATTTCAAAAAATATAATATATCAGAAAATTTGTCTTTTGAAGTCACGTGTTATCTGTCCAAAAGTCACGTGACTTGCGAAAAAAAAGTAAAAAAATGCAAAAGTCTTCCGAAAAAGGTCGTGTGGAGACTTTTATAAGGGCTAATAGGATAAAGTTTAAGTGTCAAAGCAATGTCCTAAGTCTGATAGACACAGGAAAGTTACCATTATGGTATAGTTGGAGGAAATACGTGCTATATGCCCCCCAAACGTGGATGCCCGCAACATGCAAAATAACGGTTTTCAGCCGTTTTTTCGTCAAAATCTTATACTTGACACAAATTTTAGCTTAAATTATGTTTTTCCAAGCAGCACATGGAATTTTGACTTTGAAAGTAAAGATTCAATGAATTACCAATAATTACTTTGGTGTTTTGGGCCTATGAGGTTTTAGTTTAAGGGGGGGGGGGGTGCAATTAGGACACACATTTTTTAAAAACATACAAACATTGTTTTTAAGTTGACTTTTGTATGTATTCATGACCCTCTTTTTGAAATTGAAAGTAAAAGTTAAGTTAAGTTTCATTTAATATAGGAAATTATTTTTTCATCTCCGGCTTTGAGGTTCGAACATGCGATCTTCCTGCTATGGGCTAGTGTAGCTTCCCACTGGACCACGGGAGTTCCAGTTTAATACATCGAAATTTTAATACTTAACTCTTTCATAAAGCAACGAAGTGAAAGTAATCAAATAATCAGCCTGTTTACTGTTTTCGTTTAGAAATTAAGTCTCGATATAACATAGAATTGTTGTTTCTTTATTTGAACAAAAGTGTTTTCGACATTTCCATAACCAGGCACATCAGAAACAATGTTCTGTTACATCTATTTCAACTTCGAAAAAAAAAAAATCTTGAATGAGATATAACGAGTCCAGAACCAATCCTATATATACCAATACATATTCTTAGTATTTGACTTTATTTCATAATCTATTTTGTTCAATTCAATATTTTATCATAAATATTTGTTGTTTTTTAAGGTGTTTCGGTTAAGGTTTAACTACCAAGGCTTTTCCTCATCAGGTATCCCAAGCCTCTAACTAATAAACTAATCAGTTTCAAAGTAAAGTTCAAAGCATCCATACGCATAGAATTTAAAAATTCTGCATACCGGGATACGACACCTGGTAACTTTGTATTGATGTATTGTATTCTAAATTAAATCAGTTTATGATTTGATATAACTATTGTCTTTTATGTTGTGATTTGCTCATAGCATATACTGTTGTTCAGGAAATTCAGTGTTTGTTTAATATATAGATTTTTATCCAGAACATCAGTAGATGAATTTTTGTCAGCTTTCTTAATAATTATATTATTATTTGAACGTAAGGTTTTGAGTGCCGCTCTCTCATGTTTAGAAAGATTATTTCTCACTTTGTTTATTTTAAGTCTGCATATTTCCATCTTTGTGGCAAATAGATAATTTTCTATTGTGTTGTTTGCTAAAGAGGGTTTAAATCCCGATTTGATTCTAACAGGATGATTGGTGTCCGCATTAGTTTTATCACTAAAGTGATATTTGCATCGCATTTTTCTACCTAGTTCGTCTGAGATTTTGTTTAATGTATTTTACATCTGGACTGGGAATAAATTTTAATCCCTTTGCAAGAACTAATATTTCATAGTTTGTGAGATTCTCACGTGAAAACACTTCTATATAGTTTAAAGCTTTTTTTTACATTTTCATGAAAGTGTTTTGTGTGTTTAAGATGGCCTTTGTTATTATTATGTATACGGAGTTTACTTTTGTATTTTATTAATCGTTTTTTCTTATCCCTTTTTCTGAGAGATCTTTTTCTATTACTCAATAGACAAAACAATTTTGTTTGTATAATTATTTCAACTCTATTTGAGAGATGAAATGAATATATTTGAAATTCAACTCTATTTGAGAGATGAAATGTATTTTATTAATTCTACTCTATTTGAGAGATGAATTGATTTGTATTTTGTTTAAATCTATTTCAAAAATTATACATTGTATATGTAAACTCTGTTGAAGTGTTTGTTCACTTCTGCGGCAATCAATGTGTACTGCAAATATACACCAAGAATTACCACGTGCATACATTAGTCTAAGACTTAGATTCTGATTGGATATTCCAATGTTCCCACGTCACTCGTAACAAGCAACAAAGTTCGTCATTTGTATTCTCAATCTGATTGGTTGTTCCATAATTAGTGTAGATCAGTTACTACGTCATCAAGCTATCTAACTCTGGTCATATGTGTGTATTTTATTAGATAATGATTTAACACTTAATTGTTATTAAACTAGTAAGATAAAATATAATGCTAATTAAATTCCTTTATATAAATAAGTAATGCTTTAGACAATACTATTAAATTACGATATTAATATTATCATTCTAAAAATAAATAGAGGTAATTGTGAGACAGATATAATCTATTCATGTAAAGATAAGGGTTGTTGATGAAATTGCACTGTTTGCCCTTGCGTAGTCATGTGTATAATTTATTGATAACAATCCTGCTACGTGTGTATGATACCTGTAAAGTTATGTGATTTTTTTGAAGATGTTAATACTTAGATTGTAACTTTCAATGCCCCATTATTGGGGTTGGTCTAACTATTTTGATTTGAAGTAATGAAGATCGTTATAGTTATAAACAATACTATACATTTGTTACAATGTTCAGGTGGTCTGTCCCTACAGATAATCAAATTCGATGCGCTTCGTATTATTTTGTATGAAGTAAAGGTGTGATGCTATTAGAAACTGAATAATAGTTACCCATGTCGAATGTAAGTTTCCTGTGATAATGGTTGTAAGAATGATAAATATGGATGTACATTGTCTGTACGTAATGAATTTGAAGATTATATATTCCGAAACAAATTCCACAGACTTTAATAATGGCATATTTGTAAATACCTTGTTATACAATAATAGCATTTATTAATGCATTTATTTCTTATAATGTTTTAAGAAATATGTACTAAATACATATATGGAGATTACGCATGTCCAGAGACAAGATAATACGAAGGTTTGGAACAACGTGATTGAGGCGGAGGCCTCGTATAAACTTGAATGAGATATAACGAGTCCAGAACCAATCCTATATATACCAATACATATTCTTAGTATTTGACTTTATTTCATAATCTATTTTGTTCAATTCAATATTTTATCATAAATATTTGTTGTTTTTTAAGGTGTTTCGGTTAAGGTTTAACTACCAAGGCTTTTCCTCATCAGGTATCCCAAGCCTCTAACTAATAAACTAATCAGTTTCAAAGTAAAGTTCAAAGCATCCATACGCATAGAATTTAAAAATTCTGCATACCGGGATACGACACCTGGTAACTTTGTATTGATGTATTGTATTCTAAATTAAATCAGTTTATGATTTGATATAACTATTGTCTTTTATGTTGTGATTTGCTCATAGCATATACTGTTGTTCAGGAAATTCAGTGTTTGTTTAATATATAGATTTTTATCCAGAACATCAGTAGATGAATTTTTGTCAGCTTTCTTAATAATTATATTATTATTTGAACGTAAGGTTTTGAGTGCCGCTCTCTCATGTTTAGAAAGATTATTTCTCACTTTGTTTATTTTAAGTCTGCATATTTCCATCTTTGTGGCAAATAGATAATTTTCTATTGTGTTGTTTGCTAAAGAGGGTTTAAATCCCGATTTGATTCTAACAGGATGATTGGTGTCCGCATTAGTTTTATCACTAAAGTGATATTTGCATCGCATTTTTCTACCTAGTTCGTCTGAGATTTTGTTTAATGTATTTTACATCTGGACTGGGAATAAATTTTAATCCCTTTGCAAGAACTAATATTTCATAGTTTGTGAGATTCTCACGTGAAAACACTTCTATATAGTTTAAAGCTTTTTTTTAACATTTTCATGAAAGTGTTTTGTGTGTTTAAGATGGCCTTTGTTATTATTATGTATACGGAGTTTACTTTTGTATTTTATTAATCGTTTTTTCTTATCCCTTTTTCTGAGAGATCTTTTTCTATTACTCAATAGACAAAACAATTTTGTTTGTATAATTATTTCAACTCTATTTGAGAGATGAAATGAATATATTTGAAATTCAACTCTATTTGAGAGATGAAATGTATTTTATTAATTCTACTCTATTTGAGAGATGAATTGATTTGTATTTTGTTTAAATCTATTTCAAAAATTATACATTGTATATGTAAACTCTGTTGAAGTGTTTGTTCACTTCTGCGGCAATCAATGTGTACTGCAAATATACACCAAGAATTACCACGTGCATACATTAGTCTAAGACTTAGATTCTGATTGGATATTCCAATGTTCCCACGTCACTCGTAACAAGCAACAAAGTTCGTCATTTGTATTCTCAATCTGATTGGTTGTTCCATAATTAGTGTAGATCAGTTACTACGTCATCAAGCTATCTAACTCTGGTCATATGTGTGTATTTTATTAGATAATGATTTAACACTTAATTGTTATTAAACTAGTAAGATAAAATATAATGCTAATTAAATTCCTTTATATAAATAAGTAATGCTTTAGACAATACTATTAAATTACGATATTAATATTATCATTCTAAAAATAAATAGAGGTAATTGTGAGACAGATATAATCTATTCATGTAAAGATAAGGGTTGTTGATGAAATTGCACTGTTTGCCCTTGCGTAGTCATGTGTATAATTTATTGATAACAATCCTGCTACGTGTGTATGATACCTGTAAAGTTATGTGATTTTTTTGAAGATGTTAATACTTAGATTGTAACTTTCAATGCCCCATTATTGGGGTTGGTCTAACTATTTTGATTTGAAGTAATGAAGATCGTTATAGTTATAAACAATACTATACATTTGTTACAATGTTCAGGTGGTCTGTCCCTACAGATAATCAAATTCGATGCGCTTCGTATTATTTTGTATGAAGTAAAGGTGTGATGCTATTAGAAACTGAATAATAGTTACCCATGTCGAATGTAAGTTTCCTGTGATAATGGTTGTAAGAATGATAAATATGGATGTACATTGTCTGTACGTAATGAATTTGAAGATTATATATTCCGAAACAAATTCCACAGACTTTAATAATGGCATATTTGTAAATACCTTGTTATACAATAATAGCATTTATTAATGCATTTATTTCTTATAATGTTTTAAGAAATATGTACTAAATACATATATGGAGATTACGCATGTCCAGAGACAAGATAATACGAAGGTTTGGAACAACGTGATTGAGGCGGAGGCCTCGTATAAACTTGAATGAGATATAACGAGTCCAGAACCAATCCTATATATACCAATACATATTCTTAGTATTTGACTTTATTTCATAATCTATTTTGTTCAATTCAATATTTTATCATAAATATTTGTTGTTTTTTAAGGTGTTTCGGTTAAGGTTTAACTACCAAGGCTTTTCCTCATCAGGTATCCCAAGCCTCTAACTAATAAACTAATCAGTTTCAAAGTAAAGTTCAAAGCATCCATACGCATAGAATTTAAAAATTCTGCATACCGGGATACGACACCTGGTAACTTTGTATTGATGTATTGTATTCTAAATTAAATCAGTTTATGATTTGATATAACTATTGTCTTTTATGTTGTGATTTGCTCATAGCATATACTGTTGTTCAGGAAATTCAGTGTTTGTTTAATATATAGATTTTTATCCAGAACATCAGTAGATGAATTTTTGTCAGCTTTCTTAATAATTATATTATTATTTGAACGTAAGGTTTTGAGTGCCGCTCTCTCATGTTTAGAAAGATTATTTCTCACTTTGTTTATTTTAAGTCTGCATATTTCCATCTTTGTGGCAAATAGATAATTTTCTATTGTGTTGTTTGCTAAAGAGGGTTTAAATCCCGATTTGATTCTAACAGGATGATTGGTGTCCGCATTAGTTTTATCACTAAAGTGATATTTGCATCGCATTTTTCTACCTAGTTCGTCTGAGATTTTGTTTAATGTATTTTACATCTGGACTGGGAATAAATTTTAATCCCTTTGCAAGAACTAATATTTCATAGTTTGTGAGATTCTCACGTGAAAACACTTCTATATAGTTTAAAGCTTTTTTTTACATTTTCATGAAAGTGTTTTGTGTGTTTAAGATGGCCTTTGTTATTATTATGTATACGGAGTTTACTTTTGTATTTTATTAATCGTTTTTTCTTATCCCTTTTTCTGAGAGATCTTTTTCTATTACTCAATAGACAAAACAATTTTGTTTGTATAATTATTTCAACTCTATTTGAGAGATGAAATGAATATATTTGAAATTCAACTCTATTTGAGAGATGAAATGTATTTTATTAATTCTACTCTATTTGAGAGATGAATTGATTTGTATTTTGTTTAAATCTATTTCAAAAATTATACATTGTATATGTAAACTCTGTTGAAGTGTTTGTTCACTTCTGCGGCAATCAATGTGTACTGCAAATATACACCAAGAATTACCACGTGCATACATTAGTCTAAGACTTAGATTCTGATTGGATATTCCAATGTTCCCACGTCACTCGTAACAAGCAACAAAGTTCGTCATTTGTATTCTCAATCTGATTGGTTGTTCCATAATTAGTGTAGATCAGTTACTACGTCATCAAGCTATCTAACTCTGGTCATATGTGTGTATTTTATTAGATAATGATTTAACACTTAATTGTTATTAAACTAGTAAGATAAAATATAATGCTAATTAAATTCCTTTATATAAATAAGTAATGCTTTAGACAATACTATTAAATTACGATATTAATATTATCATTCTAAAAATAAATAGAGGTAATTGTGAGACAGATATAATCTATTCATGTAAAGATAAGGGTTGTTGATGAAATTGCACTGTTTGCCCTTGCGTAGTCATGTGTATAATTTATTGATAACAATCCTGCTACGTGTGTATGATACCTGTAAAGTTATGTGATTTTTTTGAAGATGTTAATACTTAGATTGTAACTTTCAATGCCCCATTATTGGGGTTGGTCTAACTATTTTGATTTGAAGTAATGAAGATCGTTATAGTTATAAACAATACTATACATTTGTTACAATGTTCAGGTGGTCTGTCCCTACAGATAATCAAATTCGATGCGCTTCGTATTATTTTGTATGAAGTAAAGGTGTGATGCTATTAGAAACTGAATAATAGTTACCCATGTCGAATGTAAGTTTCCTGTGATAATGGTTGTAAGAATGATAAATATGGATGTACATTGTCTGTACGTAATGAATTTGAAGATTATATATTCCGAAACAAATTCCACAGACTTTAATAATGGCATATTTGTAAATACCTTGTTATACAATAATAGCATTTATTAATGCATTTATTTCTTATAATGTTTTAAGAAATATGTACTAAATACATATATGGAGATTACGCATGTCCAGAGACAAGATAATACGAAGGTTTGGAACAACGTGATTGAGGCGGAGGCCTCGTATAAACTTGAATGAGATATAACGAGTCCAGAACCAATCCTATATATACCAATACATATTCTTAGTATTTGACTTTATTTCATAATCTATTTTGTTCAATTCAATATTTTATCATAAATATTTGTTGTTTTTTAAGGTGTTTCGGTTAAGGTTTAACTACCAAGGCTTTTCCTCATCAGGTATCCCAAGCCTCTAACTAATAAACTAATCAGTTTCAAAGTAAAGTTCAAAGCATCCATACGCATAGAATTTAAAAATTCTGCATACCGGGATACGACACCTGGTAACTTTGTATTGATGTATTGTATTCTAAATTAAATCAGTTTATGATTTGATATAACTATTGTCTTTTATGTTGTGATTTGCTCATAGCATATACTGTTGTTCAGGAAATTCAGTGTTTGTTTAATATATAGATTTTTATCCAGAACATCAGTAGATGAATTTTTGTCAGCTTTCTTAATAATTATATTATTATTTGAACGTAAGGTTTTGAGTGCCGCTCTCTCATGTTTAGAAAGATTATTTCTCACTTTGTTTATTTTAAGTCTGCATATTTCCATCTTTGTGGCAAATAGATAATTTTCTATTGTGTTGTTTGCTAAAGAGGGTTTAAATCCCGATTTGATTCTAACAGGATGATTGGTGTCCGCATTAGTTTTATCACTAAAGTGATATTTGCATCGCATTTTTCTACCTAGTTCGTCTGAGATTTTGTTTAATGTATTTTACATCTGGACTGGGAATAAATTTTAATCCCTTTGCAAGAACTAATATTTCATAGTTTGTGAGATTCTCACGTGAAAACACTTCTATATAGTTTAAAGCTTTTTTTTACATTTTCATGAAAGTGTTTTGTGTGTTTAAGATGGCCTTTGTTATTATTATGTATACGGAGTTTACTTTTGTATTTTATTAATCGTTTTTTCTTATCCCTTTTTCTGAGAGATCTTTTTCTATTACTCAATAGACAAAACAATTTTGTTTGTATAATTATTTCAACTCTATTTGAGAGATGAAATGAATATATTTGAAATTCAACTCTATTTGAGAGATGAAATGTATTTTATTAATTCTACTCTATTTGAGAGATGAATTGATTTGTATTTTGTTTAAATCTATTTCAAAAATTATACATTGTATATGTAAACTCTGTTGAAGTGTTTGTTCACTTCTGCGGCAATCAATGTGTACTGCAAATATACACCAAGAATTACCACGTGCATACATTAGTCTAAGACTTAGATTCTGATTGGATATTCCAATGTTCCCACGTCACTCGTAACAAGCAACAAAGTTCGTCATTTGTATTCTCAATCTGATTGGTTGTTCCATAATTAGTGTAGATCAGTTACTACGTCATCAAGCTATCTAACTCTGGTCATATGTGTGTATTTTATTAGATAATGATTTAACACTTAATTGTTATTAAACTAGTAAGATAAAATATAATGCTAATTAAATTCCTTTATATAAATAAGTAATGCTTTAGACAATACTATTAAATTACGATATTAATATTATCATTCTAAAAATAAATAGAGGTAATTGTGAGACAGATATAATCTATTCATGTAAAGATAAGGGTTGTTGATGAAATTGCACTGTTTGCCCTTGCGTAGTCATGTGTATAATTTATTGATAACAATCCTGCTACGTGTGTATGATACCTGTAAAGTTATGTGATTTTTTTGAAGATGTTAATACTTAGATTGTAACTTTCAATGCCCCATTATTGGGGTTGGTCTAACTATTTTGATTTGAAGTAATGAAGATCGTTATAGTTATAAACAATACTATACATTTGTTACAATGTTCAGGTGGTCTGTCCCTACAGATAATCAAATTCGATGCGCTTCGTATTATTTTGTATGAAGTAAAGGTGTGATGCTATTAGAAACTGAATAATAGTTACCCATGTCGAATGTAAGTTTCCTGTGATAATGGTTGTAAGAATGATAAATATGGATGTACATTGTCTGTACGTAATGAATTTGAAGATTATATATTCCGAAACAAATTCCACAGACTTTAATAATGGCATATTTGTAAATACCTTGTTATACAATAATAGCATTTATTAATGCATTTATTTCTTATAATGTTTTAAGAAATATGTACTAAATACATATATGGAGATTACGCATGTCCAGAGACAAGATAATACGAAGGTTTGGAACAACGTGATTGAGGCGGAGTATCCCGGTATGCAGAATTTTAAAATTCTATGCGTATGGATGCTTTGAACTTTACTTTGAAACTGATTATTTTATTAGTTAGAGGCTTGGGATACCTGATGAGGAAAAGCCTTGGTAGTTAAACCTTAACCGAAACACCTTAAAAAACAACAAATATTTATGATAAAATATTGAATTGAACAAAATAGATTATGAAATAAAGTCAAATACTAAGAATATGTATTGGTATATATAGGATTGGTTCTGGACTCGTTATATCTCATTCCCATTATTTTGAGCAAATATAGGATGATATCATACTTTAGTCTGCCATTTTTTTCTAGACGTTTACCGGTTTCTTTATTTGAACAAAAGTGTTTTCGACATTTCCATAACCAGGCACATCAGAAACAATGTTCTGTTACATCTATTTCAACTTCGAAAAAAAAAAAATCATGACTTTTTGTCTTTTTTGTCTTTTTTTCAATTAATTTGGAAAGAAATGACCACAAATTGAGAGTGCATTTCAAGTAAATGATTGCGTTGGTACACTTTCAATCACTTTTTTCACTTAAGTACAAGTTTTAATCATACTTTGAATAGTTTCCCTCAAAAATACACGGCGAAGTTAATAAAAAAAAGTCATATTGCCCCTAAAATCAACAGTTTATTTTCCAATACTCGACGGAAATATTAAGTTCAAATAAAAAAAAAAAACACGGTTTTTACAGGAGAAAACGTTGTCCGTTAGGGGCGATTTGATACCAAACCGTACTCGAAAGAAGTTTTAGGCACCACTAATCACACAGCTGTGATATAGGGGATTGATTTGAGCCATTAACCACTTCTGTACGTCAACAAATGTCAAAGATTCAATACTTTGCGCAAGTTAGTTACCCAAAAATATAGCCCATCGGTACCAGAGTACCGATGGGAACAGGAAGGGGTTAAGAATGCTTAAGAATGCTTAACCCTTTCACGTTCCGCCAAATTGGACGTAAACTTATGGAAATACACTATCAAAGTTCAATCGCATATAGCATTCGCACTGAGGCTTACATAAAGGTCGTTTTAGGTCCATTTGAGAGATAAATGATAAAATATTTCAAAAAATATAATATATCAGAAAATTTATCTTTTGAAGTCACGTGTTATCTGTCCAAAAGTCACGTGACTTGCGAAAAAAAAGTAAAAAAATGCAAAAGTCTTCCGAAAAAGGTCGTGTGGAGACTTTTATAAGGGCTAATAGGATAAAGTTTAAGTGTCAAAGCAATGTCCTAAGTCTGATAGACACAGGAAAGTTACCATTATGGTATAGTTGGAGGAAATACGTGCTATATGCCCCCCAAACGTGGATGCCCGCAACATGCAAAATAACGGTTTTCAGCCGTTTTTTCGTCAAAATCTTATACTTGACACAAATTTTAGCTTAAATTATGTTTTTCCAAGCAGCACATGGAATTTTGACTTTGAAAGTAAAGATTCAATGAATTACCAATAATTACTTTGGTGTTTTGGGCCTATGAGGTTTTAGTTTAAGGGGGGGGGGGGGTGCAATTAGGACACACATTTTTTAAAAACATACAAACATTGTTTTTAAGTTGACTTTTGTATGTATTCATGACCCTCTTTTTGAAATTGAAAGTAAAGTTAAGTTAAGTTTCATTTAATATAGGAAATTATTTTTTCATCTCCGGCTTTGAGGTTCGAACATGCGATCTTCCTGCTATGGGCTAGTGTAGCTTCCCACTGGACCACGGGAGTTCCAGTTTAATACATCGAAATTTTAATACTTAACTCTTTCATAAAGCAACGAAGTGAAAGTAATCAAATAATCAGCCTGTTTACTGTTTTCGTTTAGAAATTAAGTCTCGATATAACATAGAATTGTTGTAAAACCCATTATTTTGAGCAAATATAGGATGATATCATACTTTAGTCTGCCATTTTTTTCTAGACGTTTACCGGTTTCTTTATTTGAACAAAAGTGTTTTCGACATTTCCATAACCAGGCACATCAGAAACAATGTTCTGTTACATCTATTTCAACTTCGAAAAAAAAAAAATCATGACTTTTTGTCTTTTTTGTCTTTTTTTCAATTAATTTGGAAAGAAATGACCACAAATTGAGAGTGCATTTCAAGTAAATGATTGCGTTGGTACACTTTCAATCACTTTTTTCACTTAAGTACAAGTTTTAATCATACTTTGAATAGTTTCCCTCAAAAATACACGGCGAAGTTAATAAAAAAAAGTCATATTGCCCCTAAAATCAACAGTTTATTTTCCAATACTCGACGGAAATATTAAGTTCAAATAAAAAAAAAAAACACGGTTTTTACAGGAGAAAACGTTGTCCGTTAGGGGCGATTTGATACCAAACCGTACTCGAAAGAAGTTTTAGGCACCACTAATCACACAGCTGTGATATAGGGGATTGATTTGAGCCATTAACCACTTCTGTACGTCAACAAATGTCAAAGATTCAATACTTTGCGCAAGTTAGTTACCCAAAAATATAGCCCATCGGTACCAGAGTACCGATGGGAACAGGAAGGGGTTAAGAATGCTTAAGAATGCTTAACCCTTTCACGTTCCGCCAAATTGGACGTAAACTTATGGAAATACACTATCAAAGTTCAATCGCATATAGCATTCGCACTGAGGCTTACATAAAGGTCGTTTTAGGTCCATTTGAGAGATAAATGATAAAATATTTCAAAAAATATAATATATCAGAAAATTTGTCTTTTGAAGTCACGTGTTATCTGTCCAAAAGTCACGTGACTTGCGAAAAAAAAGTAAAAAAATGCAAAAGTCTTCCGAAAAAGGTCGTGTGGAGACTTTTATAAGGGCTAATAGGATAAAGTTTAAGTGTCAAAGCAATGTCCTAAGTCTGATAGACACAGGAAAGTTACCATTATGGTATAGTTGGAGGAAATACGTGCTATATGCCCCCCAAACGTGGATGCCCGCAACATGCAAAATAACGGTTTTCAGCCGTTTTTTCGTCAAAATCTTATACTTGACACAAATTTTAGCTTAAATTATGTTTTTCCAAGCAGCACATGGAATTTTGACTTTGAAAGTAAAGATTCAATGAATTACCAATAATTACTTTGGTGTTTTGGGCCTATGAGGTTTTAGTTTAAGGGGGGGGGGGGTGCAATTAGGACACACATTTTTTAAAAACATACAAACATTGTTTTTAAGTTGACTTTTGTATGTATTCATGACCCTCTTTTTGAAATTGAAAGTAAAGTTAAGTTAAGTTTCATTTAATATAGGAAATTATTTTTTCATCTCCGGCTTTGAGGTTCGAACATGCGATCTTCCTGCTATGGGCTAGTGTAGCTTCCCACTGGACCACGGGAGTTCCAGTTTAATACATCGAAATTTTAATACTTAACTCTTTCATAAAGCAACGAAGTGAAAGTAATCAAATAATCAGCCTGTTTACTGTTTTCGTTTAGAAATTAAGTCTCGATATAACATAGAATTGTTGTAAAACCCATTATTTTGAGCAAATATAGGATGATATCATACTTTAGTCTGCCATTTTTTTCTAGACGTTTACCGGTTTCTTTATTTGAACAAAAGTGTTTTCGACATTTCCATAACCAGGCACATCAGAAACAATGTTCTGTTACATCTATTTCAACTTCGAAAAAAAAAAAATCATGACTTTTTGTCTTTTTTGTCTTTTTTTCAATTAATTTGGAAAGAAATGACCACAAATTGAGAGTGCATTTCAAGTAAATGATTGCGTTGGTACACTTTCAATCACTTTTTTCACTTAAGTACAAGTTTTAATCATACTTTGAATAGTTTCCCTCAAAAATACACGGCGAAGTTAATAAAAAAAAGTCATATTGCCCCTAAAATCAACAGTTTATTTTCCAATACTCGACGGAAATATTAAGTTCAAATAAAAAAAAAAAACACGGTTTTTACAGGAGAAAACGTTGTCCGTTAGGGGCGATTTGATACCAAACCGTACTCGAAAGAAGTTTTAGGCACCACTAATCACACAGCTGTGATATAGGGGATTGATTTGAGCCATTAACCACTTCTGTACGTCAACAAATGTCAAAGATTCAATACTTTGCGCAAGTTAGTTACCCAAAAATATAGCCCATCGGTACCGATGGGAACAGGAAGGGGTTAAGAATGCTTAACCCTTTCACGTTCCGCCAAATTGGACGTAAACTTATGGAAATACACTATCAAAGTTCAATCGCATATAGCATTCGCACTGAGGCTTACATAAAGGTCGTTTTAGGTCCATTTGAGAGATAAATGATAAAATATTTCAAAAAATATAATATATCAGAAAATTTGTCTTTTGAAGTCACGTGTTATCTGTCCAAAAGTCACGTGACTTGCGAAAAAAAAGTAAAAAAATGCAAAAGTCTTCCGAAAAAGGTCGTGTGGAGACTTTTATAAGGGCTAATAGGATAAAGTTTAAGTGTCAAAGCAATGTCCTAAGTCTGATAGACACAGGAAAGTTACCATTATGGTATAGTTGGAGGAAATACGTGCTATATGCCCCCCAAACGTGGATGCCCGCAACATGCAAAATAACGGTTTTCAGCCGTTTTTTCGTCAAAATCTTATACTTGACACAAATTTTAGCTTAAATTATGTTTTTCCAAGCAGCACATGGAATTTTGACTTTGAAAGTAAAGATTCAATGAATTACCAATAATTACTTTGGTGTTTTGGGCCTATGAGGTTTTAGTTTAAGGGGGGGGGGGGTGCAATTAGGACACACATTTTTTAAAAACATACAAACATTGTTTTTAAGTTGACTTTTGTATGTATTCATGACCCTCTTTTTGAAATTGAAAGTAAAGTTAAGTTAAGTTTCATTTAATATAGGAAATTATTTTTTCATCTCCGGCTTTGAGGTTCGAACATGCGATCTTCCTGCTATGGGCTAGTGTAGCTTCCCACTGGACCACGGGAGTTCCAGTTTAATACATCGAAATTTTAATACTTAACTCTTTCATAAAGCAACGAAGTGAAAGTAATCAAATAATCAGCCTGTTTACTGTTTTCGTTTAGAAATTAAGTCTCGATATAACATAGAATTGTTGTAAAACCCATTATTTTGAGCAAATATAGGATGATATCATACTTTAGTCTGCCATTTTTTTCTAGACGTTTACCGGTTTCTTTATTTGAACAAAAGTGTTTTCGACATTTCCATAACCAGGCACATCAGAAACAATGTTCTGTTACATCTATTTCAACTTCGAAAAAAAAAAAATCATGACTTTTTGTCTTTTTTGTCTTTTTTTCAATTAATTTGGAAAGAAATGACCACAAATTGAGAGTGCATTTCAAGTAAATGATTGCGTTGGTACACTTTCAATCACTTTTTTCACTTAAGTACAAGTTTTAATCATACTTTGAATAGTTTCCCTCAAAAATACACGGCGAAGTTAATAAAAAAAAGTCATATTGCCCCTAAAATCAACAGTTTATTTTCCAATACTCGACGGAAATATTAAGTTCAAATAAAAAAAAAAAACACGGTTTTTACAGGAGAAAACGTTGTCCGTTAGGGGCGATTTGATACCAAACCGTACTCGAAAGAAGTTTTAGGCACCACTAATCACACAGCTGTGATATAGGGGATTGATTTGAGCCATTAACCACTTCTGTACGTCAACAAATGTCAAAGATTCAATACTTTGCGCAAGTTAGTTACCCAAAAATATAGCCCATCGGTACCGATGGGAACAGGAAGGGGTTAAGAATGCTTAACCCTTTCACGTTCCGCCAAATTGGACGTAAACTTATGGAAATACACTATCAAAGTTCAATCGCATATAGCATTCGCACTGAGGCTTACATAAAGGTCGTTTTAGGTCCATTTGAGAGATAAATGATAAAATATTTCAAAAAATATAATATATCAGAAAATTTGTCTTTTGAAGTCACGTGTTATCTGTCCAAAAGTCACGTGACTTGCGAAAAAAAAGTAAAAAAATGCAAAAGTCTTCCGAAAAAGGTCGTGTGGAGACTTTTATAAGGGCTAATAGGATAAAGTTTAAGTGTCAAAGCAATGTCCTAAGTCTGATAGACACAGGAAAGTTACCATTATGGTATAGTTGGAGGAAATACGTGCTATATGCCCCCCAAACGTGGATGCCCGCAACATGCAAAATAACGGTTTTCAGCCGTTTTTTCGTCAAAATCTTATACTTGACACAAATTTTAGCTTAAATTATGTTTTTCCAAGCAGCACATGGAATTTTGACTTTGAAAGTAAAGATTCAATGAATTACCAATAATTACTTTGGTGTTTTGGGCCTATGAGGTTTTAGTTTAAGGGGGGGGGGGGGTGCAATTAGGACACACATTTTTTAAAAACATACAAACATTGTTTTTAAGTTGACTTTTGTATGTATTCATGACCCTCTTTTTGAAATTGAAAGTAA
Organism: Mytilus trossulus; assembly: GCF_036588685.1. Taxonomy (NCBI): domain Eukaryota; kingdom Metazoa; phylum Mollusca; class Bivalvia; order Mytilida; family Mytilidae; genus Mytilus; species Mytilus trossulus. Next base: position 3,528,854 of record NC_086386.1, read on the forward strand.
AGTTAAGTTAAGTTTCATTTAATATAGGAAATTATTTTTTCATCTCCGGCTTTGAGGTTCGAACATGCGATCTTCCTGCTATGGGCTAGTGTAGCTTCCCACTGGACCACGGGAGTTCCAGTTTAATACATCGAAATTTTAATACTTAACTCTTTCATAAAGCAACGAAGTGAAAGTAATCAAATAATCAGCCTGTTTACTGTTTTCGTTTAGAAATTAAGTCTCGATATAACATAGAATTGTTGTAAAACCCATTATTTTGAGCAAATATAGGATGATATCATACTTTAGTCTGCCATTTTTTTCTAGACGTTTACCGGTTTCTTTATTTGAACAAAAGTGTTTTCGACATTTCCATAACCAGGCACATCAGAAACAATGTTCTGTTACATCTATTTCAACTTCGAAAAAAAAAAAATCATGACTTTTTGTCTTTTTTGTCTTTTTTTCAATTAATTTGGAAAGAAATGACCACAAATTGAGAGTGCATTTCAAGTAAATGATTGCGTTGGTACACTTTCAATCACTTTTTTCACTTAAGTACAAGTTTTAATCATACTTTGAATAGTTTCCCTCAAAAATACACGGCGAAGTTAATAAAAAAAAGTCATATTGCCCCTAAAATCAACAGTTTATTTTCCAATACTCGACGGAAATATTAAGTTCAAATAAAAAAAAAAAACACGGTTTTTACAGGAGAAAACGTTGTCCGTTAGGGGCGATTTGATACCAAACCGTACTCGAAAGAAGTTTTAGGCACCACTAATCACACAGCTGTGATATAGGGGATTGATTTGAGCCATTAACCACTTCTGTACGTCAACAAATGTCAAAGATTCAATACTTTGCGCAAGTTAGTTACCCAAAAATATAGCCCATCGGTACCGATGGGAACAGGAAGGGGTTAAGAATGCTTAACCCTTTCACGTTCCGCCAAATTGGACGTAAACTTATGGAAATACACTATCAAAGTTCAATCGCATATAGCATTCGCACTGAGGCTTACATAAAGGTCGTTTTAGGTCCATTTGAGAGATAAATGATAAAATATTTCAAAAAATATAATATATCAGAAAATTTGTCTTTTGAAGTCACGTGTTATCTGTCCAAAAGTCACGTGACTTGCGAAAAAAAAGTAAAAAAATGCAAAAGTCTTCCGAAAAAGGTCGTGTGGAGACTTTTATAAGGGCTAATAGGATAAAGTTTAAGTGTCAAAGCAATGTCCTAAGTCTGATAGACACAGGAAAGTTACCATTATGGTATAGTTGGAGGAAATACGTGCTATATGCCCCCCAAACGTGGATGCCCGCAACATGCAAAATAACGGTTTTCAGCCGTTTTTTCGTCAAAATCTTATACTTGACACAAATTTTAGCTTAAATTATGTTTTTCCAAGCAGCACATGGAATTTTGACTTTGAAAGTAAAGATTCAATGAATTACCAATAATTACTTTGGTGTTTTGGGCCTATGAGGTTTTAGTTTAAGGGGGGGGGGGTGCAATTAGGACACACATTTTTTAAAAACATACAAACATTGTTTTTAAGTTGACTTTTGTATGTATTCATGACCCTCTTTTTGAAATTGAAAGTAAAGTTAAGTTAAGTTTCATTTAATATAGGAAATTATTTTTTCATCTCCGGCTTTGAGGTTCGAACATGCGATCTTCCTGCTATGGGCTAGTGTAGCTTCCCACTGGACCACGGGAGTTCCAGTTTAATACATCGAAATTTTAATACTTAACTCTTTCATAAAGCAACGAAGTGAAAGTAATCAAATAATCAGCCTGTTTACTGTTTTCGTTTAGAAATTAAGTCTCGATATAACATAGAATTGTTGTAAAACCCATTATTTTGAGCAAATATAGGATGATATCATACTTTAGTCTGCCATTTTTTTCTAGACGTTTACCGGTTTCTTTATTTGAACAAAAGTGTTTTCGACATTTCCATAACCAGGCACATCAGAAACAATGTTCTGTTACATCTATTTCAACTTCGAAAAAAAAAAAATCATGACTTTTTGTCTTTTTTGTCTTTTTTTCAATTAATTTGGAAAGAAATGACCACAAATTGAGAGTGCATTTCAAGTAAATGATTGCGTTGGTACACTTTCAATCACTTTTTTCACTTAAGTACAAGTTTTAATCATACTTTGAATAGTTTCCCTCAAAAATACACGGCGAAGTTAATAAAAAAAAGTCATATTGCCCCTAAAATCAACAGTTTATTTTCCAATACTCGACGGAAATATTAAGTTCAAATAAAAAAAAAAAACACGGTTTTTACAGGAGAAAACGTTGTCCGTTAGGGGCGATTTGATACCAAACCGTACTCGAAAGAAGTTTTAGGCACCACTAATCACACAGCTGTGATATAGGGGATTGATTTGAGCCATTAACCACTTCTGTACGTCAACAAATGTCAAAGATTCAATACTTTGCGCAAGTTAGTTACCCAAAAATATAGCCCATCGGTACCGATGGGAACAGGAAGGGGTTAAGAATGCTTAACCCTTTCACGTTCCGCCAAATTGGACGTAAACTTATGGAAATACACTATCAAAGTTCAATCGCATATAGCATTCGCACTGAGGCTTACATAAAGGTCGTTTTAGGTCCATTTGAGAGATAAATGATAAAATATTTCAAAAAATATAATATATCAGAAAATTTGTCTTTTGAAGTCACGTGTTATCTGTCCAAAAGTCACGTGACTTGCGAAAAAAAAGTAAAAAAATGCAAAAGTCTTCCGAAAAAGGTCGTGTGGAGACTTTTATAAGGGCTAATAGGATAAAGTTTAAGTGTCAAAGCAATGTCCTAAGTCTGATAGACACAGGAAAGTTACCATTATGGTATAGTTGGAGGAAATACGTGCTATATGCCCCCCAAACGTGGATGCCCGCAACATGCAAAATAACGGTTTTCAGCCGTTTTTTCGTCAAAATCTTATACTTGACACAAATTTTAGCTTAAATTATGTTTTTCCAAGCAGCACATGGAATTTTGACTTTGAAAGTAAAGATTCAATGAATTACCAATAATTACTTTGGTGTTTTGGGCCTATGAGGTTTTAGTTTAAGGGGGGGGGGGTGCAATTAGGACACACATTTTTTAAAAACATACAAACATTGTTTTTAAGTTGACTTTTGTATGTATTCATGACCCTCTTTTTGAAATTGAAAGTAAAGTTAAGTTAAGTTTCATTTAATATAGGAAATTATTTTTTCATCTCCGGCTTTGAGGTTCGAACATGCGATCTTCCTGCTATGGGCTAGTGTAGCTTCCCACTGGACCACGGGAGTTCCAGTTTAATACATCGAAATTTTAATACTTAACTCTTTCATAAAGCAACGAAGTGAAAGTAATCAAATAATCAGCCTGTTTACTGTTTTCGTTTAGAAATTAAGTCTCGATATAACATAGAATTGTTGTAAAACCCATTATTTTGAGCAAATATAGGATGATATCATACTTTAGTCTGCCATTTTTTTCTAGACGTTTACCGGTTTCTTTATTTGAACAAAAGTGTTTTCGACATTTCCATAACCAGGCACATCAGAAACAATGTTCTGTTACATCTATTTCAACTTCGAAAAAAAAAAAATCATGACTTTTTGTCTTTTTTGTCTTTTTTTCAATTAATTTGGAAAGAAATGACCACAAATTGAGAGTGCATTTCAAGTAAATGATTGCGTTGGTACACTTTCAATCACTTTTTTCACTTAAGTACAAGTTTTAATCATACTTTGAATAGTTTCCCTCAAAAATACACGGCGAAGTTAATAAAAAAAAGTCATATTGCCCCTAAAATCAACAGTTTATTTTCCAATACTCGACGGAAATATTAAGTTCAAATAAAAAAAAAAAACACGGTTTTTACAGGAGAAAACGTTGTCCGTTAGGGGCGATTTGATACCAAACCGTACTCGAAAGAAGTTTTAGGCACCACTAATCACACAGCTGTGATATAGGGGATTGATTTGAGCCATTAACCACTTCTGTACGTCAACAAATGTCAAAGATTCAATACTTTGCGCAAGTTAGTTACCCAAAAATATAGCCCATCGGTACCGATGGGAACAGGAAGGGGTTAAGAATGCTTAACCCTTTCACGTTCCGCCAAATTGGACGTAAACTTATGGAAATACACTATCAAAGTTCAATCGCATATAGCATTCGCACTGAGGCTTACATAAAGGTCGTTTTAGGTCCATTTGAGAGATAAATGATAAAATATTTCAAAAAATATAATATATCAGAAAATTTGTCTTTTGAAGTCACGTGTTATCTGTCCAAAAGTCACGTGACTTGCGAAAAAAAAGTAAAAAAATGCAAAAGTCTTCCGAAAAAGGTCGTGTGGAGACTTTTATAAGGGCTAATAGGATAAAGTTTAAGTGTCAAAGCAATGTCCTAAGTCTGATAGACACAGGAAAGTTACCATTATGGTATAGTTGGAGGAAATACGTGCTATATGCCCCCCAAACGTGGATGCCCGCAACATGCAAAATAACGGTTTTCAGCCGTTTTTTCGTCAAAATCTTATACTTGACACAAATTTTAGCTTAAATTATGTTTTTCCAAGCAGCACATGGAATTTTGACTTTGAAAGTAAAGATTCAATGAATTACCAATAATTACTTTGGTGTTTTGGGCCTATGAGGTTTTAGTTTAAGGGGGGGGGGGGGGGGGGGGGGGGGTGCAATTAGGACACACATTTTTTAAAAACATACAAACATTGTTTTTAAGTTGACTTTTGTATGTATTCATGACCCTCTTTTTGAAATTGAAAGTAAAAGTTAAGTTAAGTTTCATTTAATATAGGAAATTATTTTTTCATCTCCGGCTTTGAGGTTCGAACATGCGATCTTCCTGCTATGGGCTAGTGTAGCTTCCCACTGGACCACGGGAGTTCCAGTTTAATACATCGAAATTTTAATACTTAACTCTTTCATAAAGCAACGAAGTGAAAGTAATCAAATAATCAGCCTGTTTACTGTTTTCGTTTAGAAATTAAGTCTCGATATAACATAGAATTGTTGTAAAACCCATTATTTTGAGCAAATATAGGATGATATCATACTTTAGTCTGCCATTTTTTTCTAGACGTTTACCGGTTTCTTTATTTGAACAAAAGTGTTTTCGACATTTCCATAACCAGGCACATCAGAAACAATGTTCTGTTACATCTATTTCAACTTCGAAAAAAAAAAAATCATGACTTTTTGTCTTTTTTGTCTTTTTTTCAATTAATTTGGAAAGAAATGACCACAAATTGAGAGTGCATTTCAAGTAAATGATTGCGTTGGTACACTTTCAATCACTTTTTTCACTTAAGTACAAGTTTTAATCATACTTTGAATAGTTTCCCTCAAAAATACACGGCGAAGTTAATAAAAAAAAGTCATATTGCCCCTAAAATCAACAGTTTATTTTCCAATACTCGACGGAAATATTAAGTTCAAATAAAAAAAAAAAACACGGTTTTTACAGGAGAAAACGTTGTCCGTTAGGGGCGATTTGATACCAAACCGTACTCGAAAGAAGTTTTAGGCACCACTAATCACACAGCTGTGATATAGGGGATTGATTTGAGCCATTAACCACTTCTGTACGTCAACAAATGTCAAAGATTCAATACTTTGCGCAAGTTAGTTACCCAAAAATATAGCCCATCGGTACCGATGGGAACAGGAAGGGGTTAAGAATGCTTAACCCTTTCACGTTCCGCCAAATTGGACGTAAACTTATGGAAATACACTATCAAAGTTCAATCGCATATAGCATTCGCACTGAGGCTTACATAAAGGTCGTTTTAGGTCCATTTGAGAGATAAATGATAAAATATTTCAAAAAATATAATATATCAGAAAATTTGTCTTTTGAAGTCACGTGTTATCTGTCCAAAAGTCACGTGACTTGCGAAAAAAAAGTAAAAAAATGCAAAAGTCTTCCGAAAAAGGTCGTGTGGAGACTTTTATAAGGGCTAATAGGATAAAGTTTAAGTGTCAAAGCAATGTCCTAAGTCTGATAGACACAGGAAAGTTACCATTATGGTATAGTTGGAGGAAATACGTGCTATATGCCCCCCAAACGTGGATGCCCGCAACATGCAAAATAACGGTTTTCAGCCGTTTTTTCGTCAAAATCTTATACTTGACACAAATTTTAGCTTAAATTATGTTTTTCCAAGCAGCACATGGAATTTTGACTTTGAAAGTAAAGATTCAATGAATTACCAATAATTACTTTGGTGTTTTGGGCCTATGAGGTTTTAGTTTAAGGGGGGGGGGGGGGGGGGGGGTGCAATTAGGACACACATTTTTTAAAAACATACAAACATTGTTTTTAAGTTGACTTTTGTATGTATTCATGACCCTCTTTTTGAAATTGAAAGTAAAAGTTAAGTTAAGTTTCATTTAATATAGGAAATTATTTTTTCATCTCCGGCTTTGAGGTTCGAACATGCGATCTTCCTGCTATGGGCTAGTGTAGCTTCCCACTGGACCACGGGAGTTCCAGTTTAATACATCGAAATTTTAATACTTAACTCTTTCATAAAGCAACGAAGTGAAAGTAATCAAATAATCAGCCTGTTTACTGTTTTCGTTTAGAAATTAAGTCTCGATATAACATAGAATTGTTGTAAAACCCATTATTTTGAGCAAATATAGGATGATATCATACTTTAGTCTGCCATTTTTTTCTAGACGTTTACCGGTTTCTTTATTTGAACAAAAGTGTTTTCGACATTTCCATAACCAGGCACATCAGAAACAATGTTCTGTTACATCTATTTCAACTTCGAAAAAAAAAAAATCATGACTTTTTGTCTTTTTTGTCTTTTTTTCAATTAATTTGGAAAGAAATGACCACAAATTGAGAGTGCATTTCAAGTAAATGATTGCGTTGGTACACTTTCAATCACTTTTTTCACTTAAGTACAAGTTTTAATCATACTTTGAATAGTTTCCCTCAAAAATACACGGCGAAGTTAATAAAAAAAAGTCATATTGCCCCTAAAATCAACAGTTTATTTTCCAATACTCGACGGAAATATTAAGTTCAAATAAAAAAAAAAAACACGGTTTTTACAGGAGAAAACGTTGTCCGTTAGGGGCGATTTGATACCAAACCGTACTCGAAAGAAGTTTTAGGCACCACTAATCACACAGCTGTGATATAGGGGATTGATTTGAGCCATTAACCACTTCTGTACGTCAACAAATGTCAAAGATTCAATACTTTGCGCAAGTTAGTTACCCAAAAATATAGCCCATCGGTACCAGAGTACCGATGGGAACAGGAAGGGGTTAAGAATGCTTAAGAATGCTTAACCCTTTCACGTTCCGCCAAATTGGACGTAAACTTATGGAAATACACTATCAAAGTTCAATCGCATATAGCATTCGCACTGAGGCTTACATAAAGGTCGTTTTAGGTCCATTTGAGAGATAAATGATAAAATATTTCAAAAAATATAATATATCAGAAAATTTGTCTTTTGAAGTCACGTGTTATCTGTCCAAAAGTCACATGACTTGCGAAAAAAAAGTAAAAAAATGCAAAAGTCTTCCGAAAAAGGTCGTGTGGAGACTTTTATAAGGGCTAATAGGATAAAGTTTAAGTGTCAAAGCAATGTCCTAAGTCTGATAGACACAGGAAAGTTACCATTATGGTATAGTTGGAGGAAATACGTGCTATATGCCCCCCAAACGTGGATGCCCGCAACATGCAAAATAACGGTTTTCAGCCGTTTTTTCGTCAAAATCTTATACTTGACACAAATTTTAGCTTAAATTATGTTTTTCCAAGCAGCACATGGAATTTTGACTTTGAAAGTAAAGATTCAATGAATTACCAATAATTACTTTGGTGTTTTGGGCCTATGAGGTTTTAGTTTAAGGGGGGGGGGGGGGGGGGTGCAATTAGGACACACATTTTTTAAAAACATACAAACATTGTTTTTAAGTTGACTTTTGTATGTATTCATGACCCTCTTTTTGAAATTGAAAGTAAAGTTAAGTTAAGTTTCATTTAATATAGGAAATTATTTTTTCATCTCCGGCTTTGAGGTTCGAACATGCGATCTTCCTGCTATGGGCTAGTGTAGCTTCCCACTGGACCACGGGAGTTCCAGTTTAATACATCGAAATTTTAATACTTAACTCTTTCATAAAGCAACGAAGTGAAAGTAATCAAATAATCAGCCTGTTTACTGTTTTCGTTTAGAAATTAAGTCTCGATATAACATAGAATTGTTGTAAAACCCATTATTTTGAGCAAATATAGGATGATATCATACTTTAGTCTGCCATTTTTTTCTAGACGTTTACCGGTTTCTTTATTTGAACAAAAGTGTTTTCGACATTTCCATAACCAGGCACATCAGAAACAATGTTCTGTTACATCTATTTCAACTTCGAAAAAAAAAAAATCATGACTTTTTGTCTTTTTTGTCTTTTTTTCAATTAATTTGGAAAGAAATGACCACAAATTGAGAGTGCATTTCAAGTAAATGATTGCGTTGGTACACTTTCAATCACTTTTTTCACTTAAGTACAAGTTTTAATCATACTTTGAATAGTTTCCCTCAAAAATACACGGCGAAGTTAATAAAAAAAAGTCATATTGCCCCTAAAATCAACAGTTTATTTTCCAATACTCGACGGAAATATTAAGTTCAAATAAAAAAAAAAAAACACGGTTTTTACAGGAGAAAACGTTGTCCGTTAGGGGCGATTTGATACCAAACCGTACTCGAAAGAAGTTTTAGGCACCACTAATCACACAGCTGTGATATAGGGGATTGATTTGAGCCATTAACCACTTCTGTACGTCAACAAATGTCAAAGATTCAATACTTTGCGCAAGTTAGTTACCCAAAAATATAGCCCATCGGTACCAGAGTACCGATGGGAACAGGAAGGGGTTAAGAATGCTTAAGAATGCTTAACCCTTTCACGTTCCGCCAAATTGGACGTAAACTTATGGAAATACACTATCAAAGTTCAATCGCATATAGCATTCGCACTGAGGCTTACATAAAGGTCGTTTTAGGTCCATTTGAGAGATAAATGATAAAATATTTCAAAAAATATAATATATCAGAAAATTTGTCTTTTGAAGTCACGTGTTATCTGTCCAAAAGTCACGTGACTTGCGAAAAAAAAGTAAAAAAATGCAAAAGTCTTCCGAAAAAGGTCGTGTGGAGACTTTTATAAGGGCTAATAGGATAAAGTTTAAGTGTCAAAGCAATGTCCTAAGTCTGATAGACACAGGAAAGTTACCATTATGGTATAGTTGGAGGAAATACGTGCTATATGCCCCCCAAACGTGGATGCCCGCAACATGCAAAATAACGGTTTTCAGCCGTTTTTTCGTCAAAATCTTATACTTGACACAAATTTTAGCTTAAATTATGTTTTTCCAAGCAGCACATGGAATTTTGACTTTGAAAGTAAAGATTCAATGAATTACCAATAATTACTTTGGTGTTTTGGGCCTATGAGGTTTTAGTTTAAGGGGGGGGGGGGGGGGGTGCAATTAGGACACACATTTTTTAAAAACATACAAACATTGTTTTTAAGTTGACTTTTGTATGTATTCATGACCCTCTTTTTGAAATTGAAAGTAAAGTTAAGTTAAGTTTCATTTAATATAGGAAATTATTTTTTCATCTCCGGCTTTGAGGTTCGAACATGCGATCTTCCTGCTATGGGCTAGTGTAGCTTCCCACTGGACCACGGGAGTTCCAGTTTAATACATCGAAATTTTAATACTTAACTCTTTCATAAAGCAACGAAGTGAAAGTAATCAAATAATCAGCCTGTTTACTGTTTTCGTTTAGAAATTAAGTCTCGATATAACATAGAATTGTTGTAAAACCCATTATTTTGAGCAAATATAGGATGATATCATACTTTAGTCTGCCATTTTTTTCTAGACGTTTACCGGTTTCTTTATTTGAACAAAAGTGTTTTCGACATTTCCATAACCAGGCACATCAGAAACAATGTTCTGTTACATCTATTTCAACTTCGAAAAAAAAAAAATCATGACTTTTTGTCTTTTTTGTCTTTTTTTCAATTAATTTGGAAAGAAATGACCACAAATTGAGAGTGCATTTCAAGTAAATGATTGCGTTGGTACACTTTCAATCACTTTTTTCACTTAAGTACAAGTTTTAATCATACTTTGAATAGTTTCCCTCAAAAATACACGGCGAAGTTAATAAAAAAAAGTCATATTGCCCCTAAAATCAACAGTTTATTTTCCAATACTCGACGGAAATATTAAGTTCAAATAAAAAAAAAAAACACGGTTTTTACAGGAGAAAACGTTGTCCGTTAGGGGCGATTTGATACCAAACCGTACTCGAAAGAAGTTTTAGGCACCACTAATCACACAGCTGTGATATAGGGGATTGATTTGAGCCATTAACCACTTCTGTACGTCAACAAATGTCAAAGATTCAATACTTTGCGCAAGTTAGTTACCCAAAAATATAGCCCATCGGTACCAGAGTACCGATGGGAACAGGAAGGGGTTAAGAATGCTTAAGAATGCTTAACCCTTTCACGTTCCGCCAAATTGGACGTAAACTTATGGAAATACACTATCAAAGTTCAATCGCATATAGCATTCGCACTGAGGCTTACATAAAGGTCGTTTTAGGTCCATTTGAGAGATAAATGATAAAATATTTCAAAAAATATAATATATCAGAAAATTTGTCTTTTGAAGTCACGTGTTATCTGTCCAAAAGTCACGTGACTTGCGAAAAAAAAGTAAAAAAATGCAAAAGTCTTCCGAAAAAGGTCGTGTGGAGACTTTTATAAGGGCTAATAGGATAAAGTTTAAGTGTCAAAGCAATGTCCTAAGTCTGATAGACACAGGAAAGTTACCATTATGGTATAGTTGGAGGAAATACGTGCTATATGCCCCCCAAACGTGGATGCCCGCAACATGCAAAATAACGGTTTTCAGCCGTTTTTTCGTCAAAATCTTATACTTGACACAAATTTTAGCTTAAATTATGTTTTTCCAAGCAGCACATGGAATTTTGACTTTGAAAGTAAAGATTCAATGAATTACCAATAATTACTTTGGTGTTTTGGGCCTATGAGGTTTTAGTTTAAGGGGGGGGGGGGGGGGGTGCAATTAGGACACACATTTTTTAAAAACATACAAACATTGTTTTTAAGTTGACTTTTGTATGTATTCATGACCCTCTTTTTGAAATTGAAAGTAAAGTTAAGTTAAGTTTCATTTAATATAGGAAATTATTTTTTCATCTCCGGCTTTGAGGTTCGAACATGCGATCTTCCTGCTATGGGCTAGTGTAGCTTCCCACTGGACCACGGGAGTTCCAGTTTAATACATCGAAATTTTAATACTTAACTCTTTCATAAAGCAACGAAGTGAAAGTAATCAAATAATCAGCCTGTTTACTGTTTTCGTTTAGAAATTAAGTCTCGATATAACATAGAATTGTTGTAAAACCCATTATTTTGAGCAAATATAGGATGATATCATACTTTAGTCTGCCATTTTTTTCTAGACGTTTACCGGTTTCTTTATTTGAACAAAAGTGTTTTCGACATTTCCATAACCAGGCACATCAGAAACAATGTTCTGTTACATCTATTTCAACTTCGAAAAAAAAAAAATCATGACTTTTTGTCTTTTTTGTCTTTTTTTCAATTAATTTGGAAAGAAATGACCACAAATTGAGAGTGCATTTCAAGTAAATGATTGCGTTGGTACACTTTCAATCACTTTTTTCACTTAAGTACAAGTTTTAATCATACTTTGAATAGTTTCCCTCAAAAATACACGGCGAAGTTAATAAAAAAAAGTCATATTGCCCCTAAAATCAACAGTTTATTTTCCAATACTCGACGGAAATATTAAGTTCAAATAAAAAAAAAAAACACGGTTTTTACAGGAGAAAACGTTGTCCGTTAGGGGCGATTTGATACCAAACCGTACTCGAAAGAAGTTTTAGGCACCACTAATCACACAGCTGTGATATAGGGGATTGATTTGAGCCATTAACCACTTCTGTACGTCAACAAATGTCAAAGATTCAATACTTTGCGCAAGTTAGTTACCCAAAAATATAGCCCATCGGTACCGATGGGAACAGGAAGGGGTTAAGAATGCTTAACCCTTTCACGTTCCGCCAAATTGGACGTAAACTTATGGAAATACACTATCAAAGTTCAATCGCATATAGCATTCGCACTGAGGCTTACATAAAGGTCGTTTTAGGTCCATTTGAGAGATAAATGATAAAATATTTCAAAAAATATAATATATCAGAAAATTTGTCTTTTGAAGTCACGTGTTATCTGTCCAAAAGTCACGTGACTTGCGAAAAAAAAGTAAAAAAATGCAAAAGTCTTCCGAAAAAGGTCGTGTGGAGACTTTTATAAGGGCTAATAGGATAAAGTTTAAGTGTCAAAGCAATGTCCTAAGTCTGATAGACACAGGAAAGTTACCATTATGGTATAGTTGGAGGAAATACGTGCTATATGCCCCCCAAACGTGGATGCCCGCAACATGCAAAATAACGGTTTTCAGCCGTTTTTTCGTCAAAATCTTATACTTGACACAAATTTTAGCTTAAATTATGTTTTTCCAAGCAGCACATGGAATTTTGACTTTGAAAGTAAAGATTCAATGAATTACCAATAATTACTTTGGTGTTTTGGGCCTATGAGGTTTTAGTTTAAGGGGGGGGGGGGGGGGTGCAATTAGGACACACATTTTTTAAAAACATACAAACATTGTTTTTAAGTTGACTTTTGTATGTATTCATGACCCTCTTTTTGAAATTGAAAGTAAAGTTAAGTTAAGTTTCATTTAATATAGGAAATTATTTTTTCATCTCCGGCTTTGAGGTTCGAACATGCGATCTTCCTGCTATGGGCTAGTGTAGCTTCCCACTGGACCACGGGAGTTCCAGTTTAATACATCGAAATTTTAATACTTAACTCTTTCATAAAGCAACGAAGTGAAAGTAATCAAATAATCAGCCTGTTTACTGTTTTCGTTTAGAAATTAAGTCTCGATATAACATAGAATTGTTGTAAAACCCATTATTTTGAGCAAATATAGGATGATATCATACTTTAGTCTGCCATTTTTTTCTAGACGTTTACCGGTTTCTTTATTTGAACAAAAGTGTTTTCGACATTTCCATAACCAGGCACATCAGAAACAATGTTCTGTTACATCTATTTCAACTTCGAAAAAAAAAAAATCATGACTTTTGTCTTTTTTGTCTTTTTTTCAATTAATTTGGAAAGAAATGACCACAAATTGAGAGTGCATTTCAAGTAAATGATTGCGTTGGTACACTTTCAATCACTTTTTTCACTTAAGTACAAGTTTTAATCATACTTTGAATAGTTTCCCTCAAAAATACACGGCGAAGTTAATAAAAAAAAGTCATATTGCCCCTAAAATCAACAGTTTATTTTCCAATACTCGACGGAAATATTAAGTTCAAATAAAAAAAAAAAACACGGTTTTTACAGGAGAAAACGTTGTCCGTTAGGGGCGATTTGATACCAAACCGTACTCGAAAGAAGTTTTAGGCACCACTAATCACACAGCTGTGATATAGGGGATTGATTTGAGCCATTAACCACTTCTGTACGTCAACAAATGTCAAAGATTCAATACTTTGCGCAAGTTAGTTACCCAAAAATATAGCCCATCGGTACCAGAGTACCGATGGGAACAGGAAGGGGTTAAGAATGCTTAAGAATGCTTAACCCTTTCACGTTCCGCCAAATTGGACGTAAACTTATGGAAATACACTATCAAAGTTCAATCGCATATAGCATTCGCACTGAGGCTTACATAAAGGTCGTTTTAGGTCCATTTGAGAGATAAATGATAAAATATTTCAAAAAATATAATATATCAGAAAATTTGTCTTTTGAAGTCACGTGTTATCTGTCCAAAAGTCACGTGACTTGCGAAAAAAAAGTAAAAAAATGCAAAAGTCTTCCGAAAAAGGTCGTGTGGAGACTTTTATAAGGGCTAATAGGATAAAGTTTAAGTGTCAAAGCAATGTCCTAAGTCTGATAGACACAGGAAAGTTACCATTATGGTATAGTTGGAGGAAATACGTGCTATATGCCCCCCAAACGTGGATGCCCGCAACATGCAAAATAACGGTTTTCAGCCGTTTTTTCGTCAAAATCTTATACTTGACACAAATTTTAGCTTAAATTATGTTTTTCCAAGCAGCACATGGAATTTTGACTTTGAAAGTAAAGATTCAATGAATTACCAATAATTACTTTGGTGTTTTGGGCCTATGAGGTTTTAGTTTAAGGGGGGGGGGGGGGTGCAATTAGGACACACATTTTTTAAAAACATACAAACATTGTTTTTAAGTTGACTTTTGTATGTATTCATGACCCTCTTTTTGAAATTGAAAGTAAAGTTAAGTTAAGTTTCATTTAATATAGGAAATTATTTTTTCATCTCCGGCTTTGAGGTTCGAACATGCGATCTTCCTGCTATGGGCTAGTGTAGCTTCCCACTGGACCACGGGAGTTCCAGTTTAATACATCGAAATTTTAATACTTAACTCTTTCATAAAGCAACGAAGTGAAAGTAATCAAATAATCAGCCTGTTTACTGTTTTCGTTTAGAAATTAAGTCTCGATATAACATAGAATTGTTGTAAAACCCATTATTTTGAGCAAATATAGGATGATATCATACTTTAGTCTGCCATTTTTTTCTAGACGTTTACCGGTTTCTTTATTTGAACAAAAGTGTTTTCGACATTTCCATAACCAGGCACATCAGAAACAATGTTCTGTTACATCTATTTCAACTTCGAAAAAAAAAAAATCATGACTTTTTGTCTTTTTTGTCTTTTTTTCAATTAATTTGGAAAGAAATGACCACAAATTGAGAGTGCATTTCAAGTAAATGATTGCGTTGGTACACTTTCAATCACTTTTTTCACTTAAGTACAAGTTTTAATCATACTTTGAATAGTTTCCCTCAAAAATACACGGCGAAGTTAATAAAAAAAAGTCATATTGCCCCTAAAATCAACAGTTTATTTTCCAATACTCGACGGAAATATTAAGTTCAAATAAAAAAAAAAAACACGGTTTTTACAGGAGAAAACGTTGTCCGTTAGGGGCGATTTGATACCAAACCGTACTCGAAAGAAGTTTTAGGCACCACTAATCACACAGCTGTGATATAGGGGATTGATTTGAGCCATTAACCACTTCTGTACGTCAACAAATGTCAAAGATTCAATACTTTGCGCAAGTTAGTTACCCAAAAATATAGCCCATCGGTACCGATGGGAACAGGAAGGGGTTAAGAATGCTTAACCCTTTCACGTTCCGCCAAATTGGACGTAAACTTATGGAAATACACTATCAAAGTTCAATCGCATATAGCATTCGCACTGAGGCTTACATAAAGGTCGTTTTAGGTCCATTTGAGAGATAAATGATAAAATATTTCAAAAAATATAATATATCAGAAAATTTGTCTTTTGAAGTCACGTGTTATCTGTCCAAAAGTCACGTGACTTGCGAAAAAAAAGTAAAAAAATGCAAAAGTCTTCCGAAAAAGGTCGTGTGGAGACTTTTATAAGGGCTAATAGGATAAAGTTTAAGTGTCAAAGCAATGTCCTAAGTCTGATAGACACAGGAAAGTTACCATTATGGTATAGTTGGAGGAAATACGTGCTATATGCCCCCCAAACGTGGATGCCCGCAACATGCAAAATAACGGTTTTCAGCCGTTTTTTCGTCAAAATCTTATACTTGACACAAATTTTAGCTTAAATTATGTTTTTCCAAGCAGCACATGGAATTTTGACTTTGAAAGTAAAGATTCAATGAATTACCAATAATTACTTTGGTGTTTTGGGCCTATGAGGTTTTAGTTTAAGGGGGGGGGGGGGGGGGTGCAATTAGGACACACATTTTTTAAAAACATACAAACATTGTTTTTAAGTTGACTTTTGTATGTATTCATGACCCTCTTTTTGAAATTGAAAGTAAAGTTAAGTTAAGTTTCATTTAATATAGGAAATTATTTTTTCATCTCCGGCTTTGAGGTTCGAACATGCGATCTTCCTGCTATGGGCTAGTGTAGCTTCCCACTGGACCACGGGAGTTCCAGTTTAATACATCGAAATTTTAATACTTAACTCTTTCATAAAGCAACGAAGTGAAAGTAATCAAATAATCAGCCTGTTTACTGTTTTCGTTTAGAAATTAAGTCTCGATATAACATAGAATTGTTGTAAAACCCATTATTTTGAGCAAATATAGGATGATATCATACTTTAGTCTGCCATTTTTTTCTAGACGTTTACCGGTTTCTTTATTTGAACAAAAGTGTTTTCGACATTTCCATAACCAGGCACATCAGAAACAATGTTCTGTTACATCTATTTCAACTTCGAAAAAAAAAAAATCATGACTTTTTGTCTTTTTTGTCTTTTTTTCAATTAATTTGGAAAGAAATGACCACAAATTGAGAGTGCATTTCAAGTAAATGATTGCGTTGGTACACTTTCAATCACTTTTTTCACTTAAGTACAAGTTTTAATCATACTTTGAATAGTTTCCCTCAAAAATACACGGCGAAGTTAATAAAAAAAAGTCATATTGCCCCTAAAATCAACAGTTTATTTTCCAATACTCGACGGAAATATTAAGTTCAAATAAAAAAAAAAACACGGTTTTTACAGGAGAAAACGTTGTCCGTTAGGGGCGATTTGATACCAAACCGTACTCGAAAGAAGTTTTAGGCACCACTAATCACACAGCTGTGATATAGGGGATTGATTTGAGCCATTAACCACTTCTGTACGTCAACAAATGTCAAAGATTCAATACTTTGCGCAAGTTAGTTACCCAAAAATATAGCCCATCGGTACCAGAGTACCGATGGGAACAGGAAGGGGTTAAGAATGCTTAAGAATGCTTAACCCTTTCACGTTCCGCCAAATTGGACGTAAACTTATGGAAATACACTATCAAAGTTCAATCGCATATAGCATTCGCACTGAGGCTTACATAAAGGTCGTTTTAGGTCCATTTGAGAGATAAATGATAAAATATTTCAAAAAATATAATATATCAGAAAATTTGTCTTTTGAAGTCACGTGTTATCTGTCCAAAAGTCACGTGACTTGCGAAAAAAAAGTAAAAAAATGCAAAAGTCTTCCGAAAAAGGTCGTGTGGAGACTTTTATAAGGGCTAATAGGATAAAGTTTAAGTGTCAAAGCAATGTCCTAAGTCTGATAGACACAGGAAAGTTACCATTATGGTATAGTTGGAGGAAATACGTGCTATATGCCCCCCAAACGTGGATGCCCGCAACATGCAAAATAACGGTTTTCAGCCGTTTTTTCGTCAAAATCTTATACTTGACACAAATTTTAGCTTAAATTATGTTTTTCCAAGCAGCACATGGAATTTTGACTTTGAAAGTAAAGATTCAATGAATTACCAATAATTACTTTGGTGTTTTGGGCCTATGAGGTTTTAGTTTAAGGGGGGGGGGGGTGCAATTAGGACACACATTTTTTAAAAACATACAAACATTGTTTTTAAGTTGACTTTTGTATGTATTCATGACCCTCTTTTTGAAATTGAAAGTAAAGTTAAGTTAAGTTTCATTTAATATAGGAAATTATTTTTTCATCTCCGGCTTTGAGGTTCGAACATGCGATCTTCCTGCTATGGGCTAGTGTAGCTTCCCACTGGACCACGGGAGTTCCAGTTTAATACATCGAAATTTTAATACTTAACTCTTTCATAAAGCAACGAAGTGAAAGTAATCAAATAATCAGCCTGTTTACTGTTTTCGTTTAGAAATTAAGTCTCGATATAACATAGAATTGTTGTAAAACCATTATTTTGAGCAAATATAGGATGATATCATACTTTAGTCTGCCATTTTTTTCTAGACGTTTACCGGTTTCTTTATTTGAACAAAAGTGTTTTCGACATTTCCATAACCAGGCACATCAGAAACAATGTTCTGTTACATCTATTTCAACTTCGAAAAAAAAAAAATCATGACTTTTTGTCTTTTTTGTCTTTTTTTCAATTAATTTGGAAAGAAATGACCACAAATTGAGAGTGCATTTCAAGTAAATGATTGCGTTGGTACACTTTCAATCACTTTTTTCACTTAAGTACAAGTTTTAATCATACTTTGAATAGTTTCCCTCAAAAATACACGGCGAAGTTAATAAAAAAAAGTCATATTGCCCCTAAAATCAACAGTTTATTTTCCAATACTCGACGGAAATATTAAGTTCAAATAAAAAAAAAAAACACGGTTTTTACAGGAGAAAACGTTGTCCGTTAGGGGCGATTTGATACCAAACCGTACTCGAAAGAAGTTTTAGGCACCACTAATCACACAGCTGTGATATAGGGGATTGATTTGAGCCATTAACCACTTCTGTACGTCAACAAATGTCAAAGATTCAATACTTTGCGCAAGTTAGTTACCCAAAAATATAGCCCATCGGTACCGATGGGAACAGGAAGGGGTTAAGAATGCTTAACCCTTTCACGTTCCGCCAAATTGGACGTAAACTTATGGAAATACACTATCAAAGTTCAATCGCATATAGCATTCGCACTGAGGCTTACATAAAGGTCGTTTTAGGTCCATTTGAGAGATAAATGATAAAATATTTCAAAAAATATAATATATCAGAAAATTTGTCTTTTGAAGTCACGTGTTATCTGTCCAAAAGTCACGTGACTTGCGAAAAAAAAGTAAAAAAATGCAAAAGTCTTCCGAAAAAGGTCGTGTGGAGACTTTTATAAGGGCTAATAGGATAAAGTTTAAGTGTCAAAGCAATGTCCTAAGTCTGATAGACACAGGAAAGTTACCATTATGGTATAGTTGGAGGAAATACGTGCTATATGCCCCCCAAACGTGGATGCCCGCAACATGCAAAATAACGGTTTTCAGCCGTTTTTTCGTCAAAATCTTATACTTGACACAAATTTTAGCTTAAATTATGTTTTTCCAAGCAGCACATGGAATTTTGACTTTGAAAGTAAAGATTCAATGAATTACCAATAATTACTTTGGTGTTTTGGGCCTATGAGGTTTTAGTTTAAG
>NC_086386.1:3548111-3567345 GCF_036588685.1 Mytilus trossulus
TCGCAAGAAGAAACCAATAACGAAGTGTCAGAACAAACCGAGGTTAAAAGTGTTGATGTACCAGAAAGTGAAGGACTTGTCGATGATATTCATCATAACAAAAATGAATTGATTGTTGAAGCTGCCGTGCACATGGAAAATATTGTACAGCATGAGACAAGAAAGAGAAAAATTGCTAATTCGGACGATAATTGTTCCGAGTCAGATGGGAATATTGATGAAGATGTGAAAGATGATGATGAAGTTGATATCTCTGTTCCTAGTGTTAGTGCCGTTGAGGAAGAGAAAAAAGATGAAAAAACTGGCAAAAAAGTTAAACGTAACGGAGATAGCACTCTTCTAAGTGAAGAAGTTGTTAATGAAAATTTAGATTTTGGAGATTTTGATCCCGATCATTGGGAAAAACGAAACGACACCCTTTGTGATGTTACTTTAAACAACGCAGAGGGTGGTAGTGGTGATGGTGATGATGACTCCTCTGTCTGTGTTGACGAAAACATGGACGAAGGAGGTGACACAAACGAAGAGGTGGATGTTTTTTCTCTCTCTGCTAAAGAGCTTAGGAAATATAAAAAGCAACAACGAAAGCTTACAAGAAGGTCTTCGTTGAATCCCAAACCTAATGTTAATGCTGGTAGAAGCTCGAAGGTGTCTGAAAATAAAAAGAAAAATGGATAACAAATTTTATTTTTTTATTTGTATTATAATGGTGCTGATTTGTTCGTTTAATTGTAATGGTTTAAAAAATGTGAATAATTTTCAAAATTTTGTATCTGTTTTATATGATAGAAGGGCTACTTTTGCTTTGTTGCAAGAGACTTTCTGGGATAAATCATATGTTGATGGAATACAAAATATGTATGAAGGGAAAATATATGAATGTAATGGTTATAATAGTAGGCAAGGTGTTGCTATCATGGTTGCTAATAGTGTAAAAGATAAAACAAAATTAGTTTATAAAGATGATGAAGGAAGGTTTATACATGTTTCATATGAAACAGATGGTCAAATTTTTAATTTTGTCTCTGTTTATGCACCTAATAATTGTATAGAAAGAGCAAGATATTTTAAGTTTGTTAACAGTTATATTGAAAATTTACAAAATGTTATAATAGGAGGAGATTTTAATACAACTCTGTCAAACTTAGACAAAGGAGGTAAATCTAAACATTGTATTGATGAGGCATATAGAGAATTAAATAAAACTATGTGTAATTGTAATATATATGATGTATGGAGAGCAAGAAATGAATGTAAAAAAATATTTTCTTGGAAAAGAATATGTAATAATATATTGCAGCAGAGTAGAATAGACTATTTTTTAATTAGTAAATCCTTATCACCAAATGTACAAAATGTGTATTATAATGAAACAAGCTTTAGTGATCATACATATGTTTTTATGAATTTTAACTTTTGTATTGTTGAACGAGGCCCTGGAATATGGGTGTTGAATAATACTGTATTGTCAAATGTAAATTATGTAAAAAGAGTTAAAGAGATTATAGTTGAATCTATGAATTGTTCTTTATATGACAGTGAACCACTTATTTGGTGGGATAATTTGAAATATAGAATTAAGAGATATTCTCAAGTTTTTTCTTCAGATTTAGTTAAGGAAAAGAAAAGGGATTTTTTTTATATACAAAATAAAATACAAAGGTTATGTGCTTTACAAGCAAGTGGTATAGATATAGATGTAACTAGATTAGAAACATTGCAATTAGATCTTAGTAAATATGAATTAGATAAATGTAAAGGTGCTATTTTACGATCTAAAGCCACATGGGCTACAGAGGGTGACAAAAATACAAAATATTTTCTAAACTTAGAAAAGTATAGACAGGAAAGTAATTCTGTGAAAGAATTGTATAATGTAAATGATGAAATTGTAAATGATACTGATGGAATTTTAGATATTGAATATAATTTTTACAAAGAGTTGTACTCTTGTGTTGAGATAGAAACTGATAAACTATGTGATTTTTTACAACATGTTGATAAAAAGGTTGATGACGATGATAAAGAGATTTGTGACTCAGATATAACATTTAATGAAATTGCTGATGCCTTATCATCGATGTCTAAGAATAAGAGGCCAGGCTCAGATGGACTTACTACAGAATTTTATTGTACTTTTTACGAATCACTTAGAGAGATTTTATATAAAGTTTTTAATGCTGTTTATGATGAAGGTATTTTATCAAGATCAATGAGATCCGGTGTTATCAGTTTAATTTTTAAGAAAAAAGGTGATAAAAGAGGTATTAAAAATTATAGACCTATTTCATTACTGCAAGTTGATTACAAAATTTTAGCTCGTGTCATGGCAAATAGATTTAAAAAAGTATTGCCAAAAATAGTGTCTGAAAATCAAACATGTTGTATAGTAGGAAGAGATATTTCTAATAGTATTGCAAATGTACGAGATATTATAACTTTAGTAGAAAATGATGATATGGAAGGATATATTGTAAAAGCTGACCAAGAAAAAGCCTTTGATAGGCTTAGTCATGAGTACATGTTAAGTGTATTAAAGAAATTTGGTTTTGGTGAAAGTTTTATTAAATGGATTACTATTTTTTATAATGAAATAAATAGCTCTGTAAAATGTAATGGTTTTTTAACCAAGTATTTTGCTATTAAGAATGGGATAAGACAAGGCTGTCCAATTAGTGCTCTGTTATATGTTTTGGCAGCTGAGCCTTTACAATGTATGATTACCAATAATTGTAATATTTCCGGAATCAATATTCCAATGTCAGAAAAAGTGTGTAAAATGTTTCAACATGCTGATGATACTACTGTAACTGTATCTGATAAGAAGTCAATTGATGAAGTATTTAATGTATTTGAATTGTATGGTAAATGTTCTGGTGCTAAAATAAATAGGCAAAAGTCAGAAATAATGCCTATTGGGAAAGGTTGTATGACAGAAAATGAACAAAACTGCCATGGTCTCAAAATTTGTGAAAATGAAATTTTGTTATTAGGTGTTTATATTGGCAAAAATGAACATGTATGTAATGAATTGAATTGGAGAGGAAAATTAAATAAAATCAAGATGTTATTAAATATGTGGATACAAAGAAAATTGACAATACATGGTAGAGTAAATGTAATAACCTCTCTGTTAATGTCTAGATTGTGGTATAATTTATTTGTTACTTCTATGCCTGAATGGGCTATTGAAGAAATGAAGAGACTATGTGTTAACTTTGTGTGGAATGGTGGTGCACACCTTGTACAGTATAATACTATTATTTGTGATAAAAATAAAGGTGGTTTACATCTGCCTGATATTAAATCAAAAATTTGTGCTTTTAGATTGAAGTTTTTAGCCAGATTTTTAAATGAAGATTATAAAGTAATATGGAAAGACATTTTTAGGTATTTTATTTCCAAAGTATTGAATATGAAATTGGCAGAAGACATTGTATTCATGTCATTAAAAGATAAATATATGTCTTGTATTCCTGTGATATACAAAGAAATGTTAAAATCATTTTGCTTTATACGAGAAAATGTGTCATTTGATTATACAGTTGAAAATATTTATAATCAACCGTTGTTTTGTAATTCAGAAATTTTGATATGTGGGAAAACAATTTTATGGAATGATTTTATAGAGGCTGGAATAATTCAGTTGAAAGACATTTGTTATGAGGTGAAACCTGGGTAGTGGAATAGAATCTAGTAATCTCTAGGTCGGTGGTTCGACTCCGCCTCACGGGATATATTTTTGTCACCATCACTTTTTAGCCCCGGATTTGTTATTTTCTTCAATGTGAGATTTTATTCTCGGAAACTATTTGACTGAGTTTTTTGTTTGAATAATAATGAAGTAACAAACACATAAAATTCACTTTGAATGATATATTAAATGCGTAACGTTGCCAAAATAACTTGTTAATATAATAGCTTAAGGCAAATAGTGTGCACCAGGTCAATTTCCTAAATAAACAGTCTTGCAAAGAAATAGCATAGTGGGGGACAATAATCTGAATTAAACGCATTCAAGTAGATACACTGTAACGTTATCATCTCAGAAATTGGACCTGTAAAATCAATATGAGTCAGGAACAAAGTCGAGGTTTTTTTTGCTGATGCCTAGTGGTCAGTCTTTGTCAATTTGAAGAAAACTCACACATTTCAAATCATGCCAAGACAGTTAGTCTTTCGAATGAACATTTCAATTACATTATCTATTTTTGAGTACTATACATTGCCGACCATGCTGCTGGTAAGATAAGAAGAATTGCAAACTGTACATGTAAATTTACATCGAAATGACACGACTATAAATTGATATTGAATCAAAACTACACGTGTCCCGTGGCTCAAATGCATACTCACACTTACCAATAAAGCCCGGGTACTTTCATGTTTTAGTCGATACAGTTTTCCTTGTCAAAGAGATTCTGATCGTAACAAGTTGACAAGCGTTACTGGAAGGTATCAAATTTAATAAATTGAAAGGTAAAAAACTAATTGCTCCGGGTGAGGATCGAACTCACAACCTCCGCATTCCTCATACTGTGCTATGCACAGTGAAGGTACTGTCTATAAGTACGGCGCGCTAACCGATTGTGCCACCGGAGCAATGTTACAAAGTGACATAAAAATTAGGCTTTTATACAACAGTTGCTATCTGGCTTAACGTCTGCATTATAAATGATGCAGACAAATCTTCTCATTCCACTTACTATGTTATTTTTTACATATACTTTAATAATCGGGCCAACATATATTTTGAACGCTCCTGTTATGTTCTGAAAAGAATTTCCCAACGAATTATATTTAACATAGGGAAGGCTGACTTTCTTCGTTCAACGTAATTGAGATTTTGTAATGTCCTAATTATAAACATTGAACAAGGTACATGAAAACATTTCTTTAAAATAGGCCACACCATATGACCAACTTCCGTAAAAATTCTTTACAATAAATACATCAATTTACTGGTAATTGTCATCGCCCCGTGATAGCTCAGTTGGTAGAGCGGGAGACTGTAGTGGAATAGAATCTAGTAATCTCTAGGTCGGTGGTTCGACTCCGCCTCACGGGATATATTTTTGTCACCATCACTTTTTAGCCCCGGATTTGTTATTTTCTTCAATGTGAGATTTTATTCTCGGAAACTATTTGACTGAGTTTTTTGTTTGAATAATAATGAAGTAACAAACACATAAAATTCACTTTGAATGATATATTAAATGCGTAACGTTGCCAAAATAACTTGTTAATATAATAGCTTAAGGCAAATAGTGTGCACCAGGTCAATTTCCTAAATAAACAGTCTTGCAAAGAAATAGCATAGTGGGGGACAATAATCTGAATTAAACGCATTCAAGTAGATACACTGTAACGTTATCATCTCAGAAATTGGACCTGTAAAATCAATATGAGTCAGGAACAAAGTCGAGGTTTTTTTTGCTGATGCCTAGTGGTCAGTCTTTGTCAATTTGAAGAAAACTCACACATTTCAAATCATGCCAAGACAGTTAGTCTTTCGAATGAACATTTCAATTACATTATCTATTTTTGAGTACTATACATTGCCGACCATGCTGCTGGTAAGATAAGAAGAATTGCAAACTGTACATGTAAATTTACATCGAAATGACACGACTATAAATTGATATTGAATCAAAACTACACGTGTCCCGTGGCTCAAATGCATACTCACACTTACCAATAAAGCCCGGGTACTTTCATGTTTTAGTCGATACAGTTTTCCTTGTCAAAGAGATTCTGATCGTAACAAGTTGACAAGCGTTACTGGAAGGTATCAAATTTAATAAATTGAAAGGTAAAAAACTAATTGCTCCGGGTGAGGATCGAACTCACAACCTCCGCATTCCTCATACTATGCACAGTGAAGGTACTGTCTATAAGTACGGCGCGCTAACCGATTGTGCCACCGGAGCAATGTTACAAAGTGACATAAAAATTAGGCTTTTATACAACAGTTGCTATCTGGCTTAACGTCTGCATTATAAATGATGCAGACAAATCTTCTCATTCCACTTACTATGTTATTTTTTACATATACTTTAATAATCGGGCCAACATATATTTTGAACGCTCCTGTTATGTTCTGAAAAGAATTTCCCAACGAATTATATTTAACATAGGGAAGGCTGACTTTCTTCGTTCAACGTAATTGAGATTTTGTAATGTCCTAATTATAAACATTGAACAAGGTACATGAAAACATTTCTTTAAAATAGGCCACACCATATGACCAACTTCCGTAAAAATTCTTTACAATAAATACATCAATTTACTGGTAATTGTCATCGCCCCGTGATAGCTCAGTTGGTAGAGCGGGAGACTGTAGTGGAATAGAATCTAGTAATCTCTAGGTCGGTGGTTCGACTCCGCCTCACGGGATATATTTTTGTCACCATCACTTTTTAGCCCCGGATTTGTTATTTTCTTCAATGTGAGATTTTATTCTCGGAAACTATTTGACTGAGTTTTTTGTTTGAATAATAATGAAGTAACAAACACATAAAATTCACTTTGAATGATATATTAAATGCGTAACGTTGCCAAAATAACTTGTTAATATAATAGCTTAAGGCAAATAGTGTGCACCAGGTCAATTTCCTAAATAAACAGTCTTGCAAAGAAATAGCATAGTGGGGGACAATAATCTGAATTAAACGCATTCAAGTAGATACACTGTAACGTTATCATCTCAGAAATTGGACCTGTAAAATCAATATGAGTCAGGAACAAAGTCGAGGTTTTTTTTGCTGATGCCTAGTGGTCAGTCTTTGTCAATTTGAAGAAAACTCACACATTTCAAATCATGCCAAGACAGTTAGTCTTTCGAATGAACATTTCAATTACATTATCTATTTTTGAGTACTATACATTGCCGACCATGCTGCTGGTAAGATAAGAAGAATTGCAAACTGTACATGTAAATTTACATCGAAATGACACGACTATAAATTGATATTGAATCAAAACTACACGTGTCCCGTGGCTCAAATGCATACTCACACTTACCAATAAAGCCCGGGTACTTTCATGTTTTAGTCGATACAGTTTTCCTTGTCAAAGAGATTCTGATCGTAACAAGTTGACAAGCGTTACTGGAAGGTATCAAATTTAATAAATTGAAAGGTAAAAAACTAATTGCTCCGGGTGAGGATCGAACTCACAACCTCCGCATTCCTCATACTGTGCTATGCACAGTGAAGGTACTGTCTATAAGTACGGCGCGCTAACCGATTGTGCCACCGGAGCAATGTTACAAAGTGACATAAAAATTAGGCTTTTATACAACAGTTGCTATCTGGCTTAACGTCTGCATTATAAATGATGCAGACAAATCTTCTCATTCCACTTACTATGTTATTTTTTACATATACTTTAATAATCGGGCCAACATATATTTTGAACGCTCCTGTTATGTTCTGAAAAGAATTTCCCAACGAATTATATTTAACATAGGGAAGGCTGACTTTCTTCGTTCAACGTAATTGAGATTTTGTAATGTCCTAATTATAAACATTGAACAAGGTACATGAAAACATTTCTTTAAAATAGGCCACACCATATGACCAACTTCCGTAAAAATTCTTTACAATAAATACATCAATTTACTGGTAATTGTCATCGCCCCGTGATAGCTCAGTTGGTAGAGCGGGAGACTGTAGTGGAATAGAATCTAGTAATCTCTAGGTCGGTGGTTCGACTCCGCCTCACGGGATATATTTTTGTCACCATCACTTTTTAGCCCCGGATTTGTTATTTTCTTCAATGTGAGATTTTATTCTCGGAAACTATTTGACTGAGTTTTTTGTTTGAATAATAATGAAGTAACAAACACATAAAATTCACTTTGAATGATATATTAAATGCGTAACGTTGCCAAAATAACTTGTTAATATAATAGCTTAAGGCAAATAGTGTGCACCAGGTCAATTTCCTAAATAAACAGTCTTGCAAAGAAATAGCATAGTGGGGGACAATAATCTGAATTAAACGCATTCAAGTAGATACACTGTAACGTTATCATCTCAGAAATTGGACCTGTAAAATCAATATGAGTCAGGAACAAAGTCGAGGTTTTTTTTGCTGATGCCTAGTGGTCAGTCTTTGTCAATTTGAAGAAAACTCACACATTTCAAATCATGCCAAGACAGTTAGTCTTTCGAATGAACATTTCAATTACATTATCTATTTTTGAGTACTATACATTGCCGACCATGCTGCTGGTAAGATAAGAAGAATTGCAAACTGTACATGTAAATTTACATCGAAATGACACGACTATAAATTGATATTGAATCAAAACTACACGTGTCCCGTGGCTCAAATGCATACTCACACTTACCAATAAAGCCCGGGTACTTTCATGTTTTAGTCGATACAGTTTTCCTTGTCAAAGAGATTCTGATCGTAACAAGTTGACAAGCGTTACTGGAAGGTATCAAATTTAATAAATTGAAAGGTAAAAAACTAATTGCTCCGGGTGAGGATCGAACTCACAACCTCCGCATTCCTCATACTGTGCTATGCACAGTGAAGGTACTGTCTATAAGTACGGCGCGCTAACCGATTGTGCCACCGGAGCAATGTTACAAAGTGACATAAAAATTAGGCTTTTATACAACAGTTGCTATCTGGCTTAACGTCTGCATTATAAATGATGCAGACAAATCTTCTCATTCCACTTACTATGTTATTTTTTACATATACTTTAATAATCGGGCCAACATATATTTTGAACGCTCCTGTTATGTTCTGAAAAGAATTTCCCAACGAATTATATTTAACATAGGGAAGGCTGACTTTCTTCGTTCAACGTAATTGAGATTTTGTAATGTCCTAATTATAAACATTGAACAAGGTACATGAAAACATTTCTTTAAAATAGGCCACACCATATGACCAACTTCCGTAAAAATTCTTTACAATAAATACATCAATTTACTGGTAATTGTCATCGCCCCGTGATAGCTCAGTTGGTAGAGCGGGAGACTGTAGTGGAATAGAATCTAGTAATCTCTAGGTCGGTGGTTCGACTCCGCCTCACGGGATATATTTTTGTCACCATCACTTTTTAGCCCCGGATTTGTTATTTTCTTCAATGTGAGATTTTATTCTCGGAAACTATTTGACTGAGTTTTTTGTTTGAATAATAATGAAGTAACAAACACATAAAATTCACTTTGAATGATATATTAAATGCGTAACGTTGCCAAAATAACTTGTTAATATAATAGCTTAAGGCAAATAGTGTGCACCAGGTCAATTTCCTAAATAAACAGTCTTGCAAAGAAATAGCATAGTGGGGGACAATAATCTGAATTAAACGCATTCAAGTAGATACACTGTAACGTTATCATCTCAGAAATTGGACCTGTAAAATCAATATGAGTCAGGAACAAAGTCGAGGTTTTTTTTGCTGATGCCTAGTGGTCAGTCTTTGTCAATTTGAAGAAAACTCACACATTTCAAATCATGCCAAGACAGTTAGTCTTTCGAATGAACATTTCAATTACATTATCTATTTTTGAGTACTATACATTGCCGACCATGCTGCTGGTAAGATAAGAAGAATTGCAAACTGTACATGTAAATTTACATCGAAATGACACGACTATAAATTGATATTGAATCAAAACTACACGTGTCCCGTGGCTCAAATGCATACTCACACTTACCAATAAAGCCCGGGTACTTTCATGTTTTAGTCGATACAGTTTTCCTTGTCAAAGAGATTCTGATCGTAACAAGTTGACAAGCGTTACTGGAAGGTATCAAATTTAATAAATTGAAAGGTAAAAAACTAATTGCTCCGGGTGAGGATCGAACTCACAACCTCCGCATTCCTCATACTGTGCTATGCACAGTGAAGGTACTGTCTATAAGTACGGCGCGCTAACCGATTGTGCCACCGGAGCAATGTTACAAAGTGACATAAAAATTAGGCTTTTATACAACAGTTGCTATCTGGCTTAACGTCTGCATTATAAATGATGCAGACAAATCTTCTCATTCCACTTACTATGTTATTTTTTACATATACTTTAATAATCGGGCCAACATATATTTTGAACGCTCCTGTTATGTTCTGAAAAGAATTTCCCAACGAATTATATTTAACATAGGGAAGGCTGACTTTCTTCGTTCAACGTAATTGAGATTTTGTAATGTCCTAATTATAAACATTGAACAAGGTACATGAAAACATTTCTTTAAAATAGGCCACACCATATGACCAACTTCCGTAAAAATTCTTTACAATAAATACATCAATTTACTGGTAATTGTCATCGCCCCGTGATAGCTCAGTTGGTAGAGCGGGAGACTGTAGTGGAATAGAATCTAGTAATCTCTAGGTCGGTGGTTCGACTCCGCCTCACGGGATATATTTTTGTCACCATCACTTTTTAGCCCCGGATTTGTTATTTTCTTCAATGTGAGATTTTATTCTCGGAAACTATTTGACTGAGTTTTTTGTTTGAATAATAATGAAGTAACAAACACATAAAATTCACTTTGAATGATATATTAAATGCGTAACGTTGCCAAAATAACTTGTTAATATAATAGCTTAAGGCAAATAGTGTGCACCAGGTCAATTTCCTAAATAAACAGTCTTGCAAAGAAATAGCATAGTGGGGGACAATAATCTGAATTAAACGCATTCAAGTAGATACACTGTAACGTTATCATCTCAGAAATTGGACCTGTAAAATCAATATGAGTCAGGAACAAAGTCGAGGTTTTTTTTGCTGATGCCTAGTGGTCAGTCTTTGTCAATTTGAAGAAAACTCACACATTTCAAATCATGCCAAGACAGTTAGTCTTTCGAATGAACATTTCAATTACATTATCTATTTTTGAGTACTATACATTGCCGACCATGCTGCTGGTAAGATAAGAAGAATTGCAAACTGTACATGTAAATTTACATCGAAATGACACGACTATAAATTGATATTGAATCAAAACTACACGTGTCCCGTGGCTCAAATGCATACTCACACTTACCAATAAAGCCCGGGTACTTTCATGTTTTAGTCGATACAGTTTTCCTTGTCAAAGAGATTCTGATCGTAACAAGTTGACAAGCGTTACTGGAAGGTATCAAATTTAATAAATTGAAAGGTAAAAAACTAATTGCTCCGGGTGAGGATCGAACTCACAACCTCCGCATTCCTCATACTGTGCTATGCACAGTGAAGGTACTGTCTATAAGTACGGCGCGCTAACCGATTGTGCCACCGGAGCAATGTTACAAAGTGACATAAAAATTAGGCTTTTATACAACAGTTGCTATCTGGCTTAACGTCTGCATTATAAATGATGCAGACAAATCTTCTCATTCCACTTACTATGTTATTTTTTACATATACTTTAATAATCGGGCCAACATATATTTTGAACGCTCCTGTTATGTTCTGAAAAGAATTTCCCAACGAATTATATTTAACATAGGGAAGGCTGACTTTCTTCGTTCAACGTAATTGAGATTTTGTAATGTCCTAATTATAAACATTGAACAAGGTACATGAAAACATTTCTTTAAAATAGGCCACACCATATGACCAACTTCCGTAAAAATTCTTTACAATAAATACATCAATTTACTGGTAATTGTCATCGCCCCGTGATAGCTCAGTTGGTAGAGCGGGAGACTGTAGTGGAATAGAATCTAGTAATCTCTAGGTCGGTGGTTCGACTCCGCCTCACGGGATATATTTTTGTCACCATCACTTTTTAGCCCCGGATTTGTTATTTTCTTCAATGTGAGATTTTATTCTCGGAAACTATTTGACTGAGTTTTTTGTTTGAATAATAATGAAGTAACAAACACATAAAATTCACTTTGAATGATATATTAAATGCGTAACGTTGCCAAAATAACTTGTTAATATAATAGCTTAAGGCAAATAGTGTGCACCAGGTCAATTTCCTAAATAAACAGTCTTGCAAAGAAATAGCATAGTGGGGGACAATAATCTGAATTAAACGCATTCAAGTAGATACACTGTAACGTTATCATCTCAGAAATTGGACCTGTAAAATCAATATGAGTCAGGAACAAAGTCGAGGTTTTTTTTGCTGATGCCTAGTGGTCAGTCTTTGTCAATTTGAAGAAAACTCACACATTTCAAATCATGCCAAGACAGTTAGTCTTTCGAATGAACATTTCAATTACATTATCTATTTTTGAGTACTATACATTGCCGACCATGCTGCTGGTAAGATAAGAAGAATTGCAAACTGTACATGTAAATTTACATCGAAATGACACGACTATAAATTGATATTGAATCAAAACTACACGTGTCCCGTGGCTCAAATGCATACTCACACTTACCAATAAAGCCCGGGTACTTTCATGTTTTAGTCGATACAGTTTTCCTTGTCAAAGAGATTCTGATCGTAACAAGTTGACAAGCGTTACTGGAAGGTATCAAATTTAATAAATTGAAAGGTAAAAAACTAATTGCTCCGGGTGAGGATCGAACTCACAACCTCCGCATTCCTCATACTGTGCTATGCACAGTGAAGGTACTGTCTATAAGTACGGCGCGCTAACCGATTGTGCCACCGGAGCAATGTTACAAAGTGACATAAAAATTAGGCTTTTATACAACAGTTGCTATCTGGCTTAACGTCTGCATTATAAATGATGCAGACAAATCTTCTCATTCCACTTACTATGTTATTTTTTACATATACTTTAATAATCGGGCCAACATATATTTTGAACGCTCCTGTTATGTTCTGAAAAGAATTTCCCAACGAATTATATTTAACATAGGGAAGGCTGACTTTCTTCGTTCAACGTAATTGAGATTTTGTAATGTCCTAATTATAAACATTGAACAAGGTACATGAAAACATTTCTTTAAAATAGGCCACACCATATGACCAACTTCCGTAAAAATTCTTTACAATAAATACATCAATTTACTGGTAATTGTCATCGCCCCGTGATAGCTCAGTTGGTAGAGCGGGAGACTGTAGTGGAATAGAATCTAGTAATCTCTAGGTCGGTGGTTCGACTCCGCCTCACGGGATATATTTTTGTCACCATCACTTTTTAGCCCCGGATTTGTTATTTTCTTCAATGTGAGATTTTATTCTCGGAAACTATTTGACTGAGTTTTTTGTTTGAATAATAATGAAGTAACAAACACATAAAATTCACTTTGAATGATATATTAAATGCGTAACGTTGCCAAAATAACTTGTTAATATAATAGCTTAAGGCAAATAGTGTGCACCAGGTCAATTTCCTAAATAAACAGTCTTGCAAAGAAATAGCATAGTGGGGGACAATAATCTGAATTAAACGCATTCAAGTAGATACACTGTAACGTTATCATCTCAGAAATTGGACCTGTAAAATCAATATGAGTCAGGAACAAAGTCGAGGTTTTTTTTGCTGATGCCTAGTGGTCAGTCTTTGTCAATTTGAAGAAAACTCACACATTTCAAATCATGCCAAGACAGTTAGTCTTTCGAATGAACATTTCAATTACATTATCTATTTTTGAGTACTATACATTGCCGACCATGCTGCTGGTAAGATAAGAAGAATTGCAAACTGTACATGTAAATTTACATCGAAATGACACGACTATAAATTGATATTGAATCAAAACTACACGTGTCCCGTGGCTCAAATGCATACTCACACTTACCAATAAAGCCCGGGTACTTTCATGTTTTAGTCGATACAGTTTTCCTTGTCAAAGAGATTCTGATCGTAACAAGTTGACAAGCGTTACTGGAAGGTATCAAATTTAATAAATTGAAAGGTAAAAAACTAATTGCTCCGGGTGAGGATCGAACTCACAACCTCCGCATTCCTCATACTGTGCTATGCACAGTGAAGGTACTGTCTATAAGTACGGCGCGCTAACCGATTGTGCCACCGGAGCAATGTTACAAAGTGACATAAAAATTAGGCTTTTATACAACAGTTGCTATCTGGCTTAACGTCTGCATTATAAATGATGCAGACAAATCTTCTCATTCCACTTACTATGTTATTTTTTACATATACTTTAATAATCGGGCCAACATATATTTTGAACGCTCCTGTTATGTTCTGAAAAGAATTTCCCAACGAATTATATTTAACATAGGGAAGGCTGACTTTCTTCGTTCAACGTAATTGAGATTTTGTAATGTCCTAATTATAAACATTGAACAAGGTACATGAAAACATTTCTTTAAAATAGGCCACACCATATGACCAACTTCCGTAAAAATTCTTTACAATAAATACATCAATTTACTGGTAATTGTCATCGCCCCGTGATAGCTCAGTTGGTAGAGCGGGAGACTGTAGTGGAATAGAATCTAGTAATCTCTAGGTCGGTGGTTCGACTCCGCCTCACGGGATATATTTTTGTCACCATCACTTTTTAGCCCCGGATTTGTTATTTTCTTCAATGTGAGATTTTATTCTCGGAAACTATTTGACTGAGTTTTTTGTTTGAATAATAATGAAGTAACAAACACATAAAATTCACTTTGAATGATATATTAAATGCGTAACGTTGCCAAAATAACTTGTTAATATAATAGCTTAAGGCAAATAGTGTGCACCAGGTCAATTTCCTAAATAAACAGTCTTGCAAAGAAATAGCATAGTGGGGGACAATAATCTGAATTAAACGCATTCAAGTAGATACACTGTAACGTTATCATCTCAGAAATTGGACCTGTAAAATCAATATGAGTCAGGAACAAAGTCGAGGTTTTTTTTGCTGATGCCTAGTGGTCAGTCTTTGTCAATTTGAAGAAAACTCACACATTTCAAATCATGCCAAGACAGTTAGTCTTTCGAATGAACATTTCAATTACATTATCTATTTTTGAGTACTATACATTGCCGACCATGCTGCTGGTAAGATAAGAAGAATTGCAAACTGTACATGTAAATTTACATCGAAATGACACGACTATAAATTGATATTGAATCAAAACTACACGTGTCCCGTGGCTCAAATGCATACTCACACTTACCAATAAAGCCCGGGTACTTTCATGTTTTAGTCGATACAGTTTTCCTTGTCAAAGAGATTCTGATCGTAACAAGTTGACAAGCGTTACTGGAAGGTATCAAATTTAATAAATTGAAAGGTAAAAAACTAATTGCTCCGGGTGAGGATCGAACTCACAACCTCCGCATTCCTCATACTGTGCTATGCACAGTGAAGGTACTGTCTATAAGTACGGCGCGCTAACCGATTGTGCCACCGGAGCAATGTTACAAAGTGACATAAAAATTAGGCTTTTATACAACAGTTGCTATCTGGCTTAACGTCTGCATTATAAATGATGCAGACAAATCTTCTCATTCCACTTACTATGTTATTTTTTACATATACTTTAATAATCGGGCCAACATATATTTTGAACGCTCCTGTTATGTTCTGAAAAGAATTTCCCAACGAATTATATTTAACATAGGGAAGGCTGACTTTCTTCGTTCAACGTAATTGAGATTTTGTAATGTCCTAATTATAAACATTGAACAAGGTACATGAAAACATTTCTTTAAAATAGGCCACACCATATGACCAACTTCCGTAAAAATTCTTTACAATAAATACATCAATTTACTGGTAATTGTCATCGCCCCGTGATAGCTCAGTTGGTAGAGCGGGAGACTGTAGTGGAATAGAATCTAGTAATCTCTAGGTCGGTGGTTCGACTCCGCCTCACGGGATATATTTTTGTCACCATCACTTTTTAGCCCCGGATTTGTTATTTTCTTCAATGTGAGATTTTATTCTCGGAAACTATTTGACTGAGTTTTTTGTTTGAATAATAATGAAGTAACAAACACATAAAATTCACTTTGAATGATATATTAAATGCGTAACGTTGCCAAAATAACTTGTTAATATAATAGCTTAAGGCAAATAGTGTGCACCAGGTCAATTTCCTAAATAAACAGTCTTGCAAAGAAATAGCATAGTGGGGGACAATAATCTGAATTAAACGCATTCAAGTAGATACACTGTAACGTTATCATCTCAGAAATTGGACCTGTAAAATCAATATGAGTCAGGAACAAAGTCGAGGTTTTTTTTGCTGATGCCTAGTGGTCAGTCTTTGTCAATTTGAAGAAAACTCACACATTTCAAATCATGCCAAGACAGTTAGTCTTTCGAATGAACATTTCAATTACATTATCTATTTTTGAGTACTATACATTGCCGACCATGCTGCTGGTAAGATAAGAAGAATTGCAAACTGTACATGTAAATTTACATCGAAATGACACGACTATAAATTGATATTGAATCAAAACTACACGTGTCCCGTGGCTCAAATGCATACTCACACTTACCAATAAAGCCCGGGTACTTTCATGTTTTAGTCGATACAGTTTTCCTTGTCAAAGAGATTCTGATCGTAACAAGTTGACAAGCGTTACTGGAAGGTATCAAATTTAATAAATTGAAAGGTAAAAAACTAATTGCTCCGGGTGAGGATCGAACTCACAACCTCCGCATTCCTCATACTGTGCTATGCACAGTGAAGGTACTGTCTATAAGTACGGCGCGCTAACCGATTGTGCCACCGGAGCAATGTTACAAAGTGACATAAAAATTAGGCTTTTATACAACAGTTGCTATCTGGCTTAACGTCTGCATTATAAATGATGCAGACAAATCTTCTCATTCCACTTACTATGTTATTTTTTACATATACTTTAATAATCGGGCCAACATATATTTTGAACGCTCCTGTTATGTTCTGAAAAGAATTTCCCAACGAATTATATTTAACATAGGGAAGGCTGACTTTCTTCGTTCAACGTAATTGAGATTTTGTAATGTCCTAATTATAAACATTGAACAAGGTACATGAAAACATTTCTTTAAAATAGGCCACACCATATGACCAACTTCCGTAAAAATTCTTTACAATAAATACATCAATTTACTGGTAATTGTCATCGCCCCGTGATAGCTCAGTTGGTAGAGCGGGAGACTGTAGTGGAATAGAATCTAGTAATCTCTAGGTCGGTGGTTCGACTCCGCCTCACGGGATATATTTTTGTCACCATCACTTTTTAGCCCCGGATTTGTTATTTTCTTCAATGTGAGATTTTATTCTCGGAAACTATTTGACTGAGTTTTTTGTTTGAATAATAATGAAGTAACAAACACATAAAATTCACTTTGAATGATATATTAAATGCGTAACGTTGCCAAAATAACTTGTTAATATAATAGCTTAAGGCAAATAGTGTGCACCAGGTCAATTTCCTAAATAAACAGTCTTGCAAAGAAATAGCATAGTGGGGGACAATAATCTGAATTAAACGCATTCAAGTAGATACACTGTAACGTTATCATCTCAGAAATTGGACCTGTAAAATCAATATGAGTCAGGAACAAAGTCGAGGTTTTTTTTGCTGATGCCTAGTGGTCAGTCTTTGTCAATTTGAAGAAAACTCACACATTTCAAATCATGCCAAGACAGTTAGTCTTTCGAATGAACATTTCAATTACATTATCTATTTTTGAGTACTATACATTGCCGACCATGCTGCTGGTAAGATAAGAAGAATTGCAAACTGTACATGTAAATTTACATCGAAATGACACGACTATAAATTGATATTGAATCAAAACTACACGTGTCCCGTGGCTCAAATGCATACTCACACTTACCAATAAAGCCCGGGTACTTTCATGTTTTAGTCGATACAGTTTTCCTTGTCAAAGAGATTCTGATCGTAACAAGTTGACAAGCGTTACTGGAAGGTATCAAATTTAATAAATTGAAAGGTAAAAAACTAATTGCTCCGGGTGAGGATCGAACTCACAACCTCCGCATTCCTCATACTGTGCTATGCACAGTGAAGGTACTGTCTATAAGTACGGCGCGCTAACCGATTGTGCCACCGGAGCAATGTTACAAAGTGACATAAAAATTAGGCTTTTATACAACAGTTGCTATCTGGCTTAACGTCTGCATTATAAATGATGCAGACAAATCTTCTCATTCCACTTACTATGTTATTTTTTACATATACTTTAATAATCGGGCCAACATATATTTTGAACGCTCCTGTTATGTTCTGAAAAGAATTTCCCAACGAATTATATTTAACATAGGGAAGGCTGACTTTCTTCGTTCAACGTAATTGAGATTTTGTAATGTCCTAATTATAAACATTGAACAAGGTACATGAAAACATTTCTTTAAAATAGGCCACACCATATGACCAACTTCCGTAAAAATTCTTTACAATAAATACATCAATTTACTGGTAATTGTCATCGCCCCGTGATAGCTCAGTTGGTAGAGCGGGAGACTGTAGTGGAATAGAATCTAGTAATCTCTAGGTCGGTGGTTCGACTCCGCCTCACGGGATATATTTTTGTCACCATCACTTTTTAGCCCCGGATTTGTTATTTTCTTCAATGTGAGATTTTATTCTCGGAAACTATTTGACTGAGTTTTTTGTTTGAATAATAATGAAGTAACAAACACATAAAATTCACTTTGAATGATATATTAAATGCGTAACGTTGCCAAAATAACTTGTTAATATAATAGCTTAAGGCAAATAGTGTGCACCAGGTCAATTTCCTAAATAAACAGTCTTGCAAAGAAATAGCATAGTGGGGGACAATAATCTGAATTAAACGCATTCAAGTAGATACACTGTAACGTTATCATCTCAGAAATTGGACCTGTAAAATCAATATGAGTCAGGAACAAAGTCGAGGTTTTTTTTGCTGATGCCTAGTGGTCAGTCTTTGTCAATTTGAAGAAAACTCACACATTTCAAATCATGCCAAGACAGTTAGTCTTTCGAATGAACATTTCAATTACATTATCTATTTTTGAGTACTATACATTGCCGACCATGCTGCTGGTAAGATAAGAAGAATTGCAAACTGTACATGTAAATTTACATCGAAATGACACGACTATAAATTGATATTGAATCAAAACTACACGTGTCCCGTGGCTCAAATGCATACTCACACTTACCAATAAAGCCCGGGTACTTTCATGTTTTAGTCGATACAGTTTTCCTTGTCAAAGAGATTCTGATCGTAACAAGTTGACAAGCGTTACTGGAAGGTATCAAATTTAATAAATTGAAAGGTAAAAAACTAATTGCTCCGGGTGAGGATCGAACTCACAACCTCCGCATTCCTCATACTGTGCTATGCACAGTGAAGGTACTGTCTATAAGTACGGC
>NC_086386.1:3567445-3614754 GCF_036588685.1 Mytilus trossulus
ACGGTCTTGCCCCCCCCCCCCTTTTGAAACATGATTGATTGTTATGTGTGTGTGTGTGTTTGTTTGTCTGTCTGTTTGTTTGTTTGTCTGTTTGTTTCTGTAAGGGGTCTATATTATTCCGGGGAAGTTTCATGTTTAGTTCGGAAAGTTTTTATTTTATTTCAGGTCCAGCGCGCGCGCCAGATTGAGGAGACATCACGTGACGCGGGTTGATAATAACGAAAACTCAGTCTTTTTATTTCTTTTCAGGTGGAGACGTTGAACAGACAACATCTATAGAGATGGAATGTGCACAATGTAATTTCTTTTGTCATTGTAGGAAATTGACATTTCGGTCACAGTTCATCCGGTGTAACTTTAAAACACGCGTTGCATGCTTATTTTCTTGTAATGTACATTTTTCAGCACCAGTTTGTAACACAGATAAGTATTTTAATCTAGGAGCGAACATTTTATTTTAGGATTTCACTGAGATTTACGGCCCTGCACTGCTAATTTTGCATAGGTACTTTTTCTGTACAAAAAATCTGTAGTACTGGAAAATTACTTTTAAAATATAGTACTATTTTAGTACTTTAAATTTATTGTAATATTTAAGTACTTGTTTTTTACAGTACTTGATTTGTACTTCAAATTTTAAGTACTCAATTTGTACTTTAATTGTGTAGTACTAAATGTGTACCTCAAATATTAGGTACAAATCAAGTACTGTAAAAAACAGGTACCTAAATATTACAATAAATTTAAAGTACTAAAAAAGTACCATATTTTAAAAGTAATTTTCCAGTACCACAGATTTTTTGTACAGAAAAAGTACCTATGCAAAAGTAGCAGTGTAGGAAGCGATTTTTACGGCATTGCCATTTCTTTTCTCTAGGAAAAGTCTTGAGAGATATCTGCACCACGTTGTTTTATGAACCTTTAGTACATGTATGCCCTGCTGACTGCACATTTTGGGGTCGATTAGACTTGTAGTTTCAGAGTATAACTGATAAGAAGGATGTGGATTTTTTTTCCAGAGGAGATGTAAGAAAAATATTGAAATTCAATTCTTCTTGAATAATTGATCATAGGTCTTTCCTTCCATATTATTTTAATGAAACTGTCATAAATAAACGGTCATACATATTGATTGATTGGTTGGTTGGTTGGTTGGTTGGTTGGTTGGTTGGTTGGTTGGTTTATTACTTAAACACTTGGGATAGGGTCTCTTGAAGCAACCGGAAAAAACTGAGATCTTGGACCCCGTATTGAACACACGAGACGGAAACATGCACTGATTTATTGATTGGTTGGTTGGTTGGTTGGTTGGTTGGTTGGTTGGTTGGTTGGTTGGTTAAACATGTTGATTGGTTGATTAAACACGTTGGTTGGTTGGTTAAACACGTTAGATAGTGTTTCTCGAAACAAGCGAGAAAGAAACTAATGAGATCGTGGACTCCATATTAAACACATGAGACGGAAACATGCACCGATTGGTTGATTGATTGGTTGATTGGTTGGTTGGTTGGTTGGCTAAACATGTTGATTGGTTGATTGAACATGTTGGTTGGTTGGTTGGTTGGTTAAACACGTTTGATAGTGTTTCTTGAAACAAGCGAGAAAGAAACAGATGAGATCGTGGACTCCATATTAAACACATGAGACGGAAACATGCACTGATTGGTTGATTGATTGATTGGTTGGTTGGTTGGTTGGCTAAACATGTTGATTGGTTGATTAAACACGTTGGTTGGTTGGTTAAACACGTTGGAAAGTGTTTCTTGAAACAAGCGAGAAAGAAACAAATGAGATCGTGGACTCCATATTAAACACATGAGACGGAAACATGCACTGATTGGTTGATTGATTGGTTGGTTGGTTGGCTAAACATGTTGATTGGTTGATTAAACACGTTGGTTGGTTGGTTGGTTGGTTAAACAACACGTTTGATAGTGTTTCTTGAAACAAGCGAGAAAGAAACAAATGAGATCGTGGACTCCATATTAAACACATGAGACGGAAACATGCACTGGTTGGTTGGTTGGTTGGTTGGTTGGTTGAACACGTTGATTGGTTGATCAAACACATTCATTTGTAAGTGGGGGTAAAAAAAAGGGGGGGGGGGTCCTAGGGATTTTTGTTTTATATAAACGGAACAGAATGGTTAAAATTGTCGTTTTACAATTTAAATCAATTGCTTCTAAAAAGCAATTGTAAACGGTCTTGCCCCCCCCCCCCTTTTGAAACATGATTGATTGTTATGTGTGTGTGTGTGTTTGTTTGTCTGTCTGTTTGTTTGTTTGTCTGTTTGTTTCTGTAAGGGGTCTATATTATTCCGGGGAAGTTTCATGTTTAGTTCGGAAAGTTTTTATTTTATTTCAGGTCCAGCGCGCGCGCCAGATTGAGGAGACATCACGTGACGCGGGTTGATAATAACGAAAACTCAGTCTTTTTATTTCTTTTCAGGTGGAGACGTTGAACAGACAACATCTATAGAGATGGAATGTGCACAATGTAATTTCTTTTGTCATTGTAGGAAATTGACATTTCGGTCACAGTTCATCCGGTGTAACTTTAAAACACGCGTTGCATGCTTATTTTCTTGTAATGTACATTTTTCAGCACCAGTTTGTAACAC
Organism: Mytilus trossulus; assembly: GCF_036588685.1. Lineage (NCBI taxonomy): Eukaryota > Metazoa > Mollusca > Bivalvia > Mytilida > Mytilidae > Mytilus > Mytilus trossulus. The sequence goes on from NC_086386.1 coordinate 3,570,066, forward strand.
AGATAAGTATTTTAATCTAGGAGCGAACATTTTATTTTAGGATTTCACTGAGATTTACGGCCCTGCACTGCTAATTTTGCATAGGTACTTTTTCTGTACAAAAAATCTGTAGTACTGGAAAATTACTTTTAAAATATAGTACTATTTTAGTACTTTAAATTTATTGTAATATTTAAGTACTTGTTTTTTACAGTACTTGATTTGTACTTCAAATTTTAAGTACTCAATTTGTACTTTAATTGTGTAGTACTAAATGTGTACCTCAAATATTAGGTACAAATCAAGTACTGTAAAAAACAGGTACCTAAATATTACAATAAATTTAAAGTACTAAAAAAGTACCATATTTTAAAAGTAATTTTCCAGTACCACAGATTTTTTGTACAGAAAAAGTACCTATGCAAAAGTAGCAGTGTAGGAAGCGATTTTTACGGCATTGCCATTTCTTTTCTCTAGGAAAAGTCTTGAGAGATATCTGCACCACGTTGTTTTATGAACCTTTAGTACATGTATGCCCTGCTGACTGCACATTTTGGGGTCGATTAGACTTGTAGTTTCAGAGTATAACTGATAAGAAGGATGTGGATTTTTTTTCCAGAGGAGATGTAAGAAAAATATTGAAATTCAATTCTTCTTGAATAATTGATCATAGGTCTTTCCTTCCATATTATTTTAATGAAACTGTCATAAATAAACGGTCATACATATTGATTGATTGGTTGGTTGGTTGGTTGGTTGGTTGGTTGGTTGGTTGGTTGGTTTATTACTTAAACACTTGGGATAGGGTCTCTTGAAGCAACCGGAAAAAACTGAGATCTTGGACCCCGTATTGAACACACGAGACGGAAACATGCACTGATTTATTGATTGGTTGGTTGGTTGGTTGGTTGGTTGGTTGGTTGGTTGGTTGGTTGGTTAAACATGTTGATTGGTTGATTAAACACGTTGGTTGGTTGGTTAAACACGTTAGATAGTGTTTCTCGAAACAAGCGAGAAAGAAACTAATGAGATCGTGGACTCCATATTAAACACATGAGACGGAAACATGCACCGATTGGTTGATTGATTGGTTGATTGGTTGGTTGGTTGGTTGGCTAAACATGTTGATTGGTTGATTGAACATGTTGGTTGGTTGGTTGGTTGGTTAAACACGTTTGATAGTGTTTCTTGAAACAAGCGAGAAAGAAACAGATGAGATCGTGGACTCCATATTAAACACATGAGACGGAAACATGCACTGATTGGTTGATTGATTGATTGGTTGGTTGGTTGGTTGGCTAAACATGTTGATTGGTTGATTAAACACGTTGGTTGGTTGGTTAAACACGTTGGAAAGTGTTTCTTGAAACAAGCGAGAAAGAAACAAATGAGATCGTGGACTCCATATTAAACACATGAGACGGAAACATGCACTGATTGGTTGATTGATTGGTTGGTTGGTTGGCTAAACATGTTGATTGGTTGATTAAACACGTTGTTTGGTTGGTTGGTTGGTTAAACAACACGTTTGATAGTGTTTCTTGAAACAAGCGAGAAAGAAACAAATGAGATCGTGGACTCCATATTAAACACATGAGACGGAAACATGCACTGGTTGGTTGGTTGGTTGGTTGGTTGGTTGAACACGTTGATTGGTTGATCAAACACATTCATTTGTAAGTGGGGGTAAAAAAAAGGGGGGGGGGGGTCCTAGGGATTTTTGTTTTATATAAACGGAACAGAATGGTTAAAATTGTCGTTTTACAATTTAAATCAATTGCTTCTAAAAAGCAATTGTAAACGGTCTTGCCCCCCCCCCCCCTTTTGAAACATGATTGATTGTTATGTGTGTGTGTGTGTTTGTTTGTCTGTCTGTTTGTTTGTTTGTCTGTTTGTTTCTGTAAGGGGTCTATATTATTCCGGGGAAGTTTCATGTTTAGTTCGGAAAGTTTTTATTTTATTTCAGGTCCAGCGCGCGCGCCAGATTGAGGAGACATCACGTGACGCGGGTTGATAATAACGAAAACTCAGTCTTTTTATTTCTTTTCAGGTGGAGACGTTGAACAGACAACATCTATAGAGATGGAATGTGCACAATGTAATTTCTTTTGTCATTGTAGGAAATTGACATTTCGGTCACAGTTCATCCGGTGTAACTTTAAAACACGCGTTGCATGCTTATTTTCTTGTAATGTACATTTTTCAGCACCAGTTTGTAACACAGATAAGTATTTTAATCTAGGAGCGAACATTTTATTTTAGGATTTCACTGAGATTTACGGCCCTGCACTGCTAATTTTGCATAGGTACTTTTTCTGTACAAAAAATCTGTAGTACTGGAAAATTACTTTTAAAATATAGTACTATTTTAGTACTTTAAATTTATTGTAATATTTAAGTACTTGTTTTTTACAGTACTTGATTTGTACTTCAAATTTTAAGTACTCAATTTGTACTTTAATTGTGTAGTACTAAATGTGTACCTCAAATATTAGGTACAAATCAAGTACTGTAAAAAACAGGTACCTAAATATTACAATAAATTTAAAGTACTAAAAAAGTACCATATTTTAAAAGTAATTTTCCAGTACCACAGATTTTTTGTACAGAAAAAGTACCTATGCAAAAGTAGCAGTGTAGGAAGCGATTTTTACGGCATTGCCATTTCTTTTCTCTAGGAAAAGTCTTGAGAGATATCTGCACCACGTTGTTTTATGAACCTTTAGTACATGTATGCCCTGCTGACTGCACATTTTGGGGTCGATTAGACTTGTAGTTTCAGAGTATAACTGATAAGAAGGATGTGGATTTTTTTTCCAGAGGAGATGTAAGAAAAATATTGAAATTCAATTCTTCTTGAATAATTGATCATAGGTCTTTCCTTCCATATTATTTTAATGAAACTGTCATAAATAAACGGTCATACATATTGATTGATTGGTTGGTTGGTTGGTTGGTTGGTTGGTTGGTTGGTTGGTTGGTTTATTACTTAAACACTTGGGATAGGGTCTCTTGAAGCAACCGGAAAAAACTGAGATCTTGGACCCCGTATTGAACACACGAGACGGAAACATGCACTGATTTATTGATTGGTTGGTTGGTTGGTTGGTTGGTTGGTTGGTTGGTTGGTTGGTTGGTTAAACATGTTGATTGGTTGATTAAACACGTTGGTTGGTTGGTTAAACACGTTAGATAGTGTTTCTCGAAACAAGCGAGAAAGAAACTAATGAGATCGTGGACTCCATATTAAACACATGAGACGGAAACATGCACCGATTGGTTGATTGATTGGTTGATTGGTTGGTTGGTTGGTTGGCTAAACATGTTGATTGGTTGATTGAACATGTTGGTTGGTTGGTTGGTTGGTTAAACACGTTTGATAGTGTTTCTTGAAACAAGCGAGAAAGAAACAGATGAGATCGTGGACTCCATATTAAACACATGAGACGGAAACATGCACTGATTGGTTGATTGATTGATTGGTTGGTTGGTTGGTTGGCTAAACATGTTGATTGGTTGATTAAACACGTTGGTTGGTTGGTTAAACACGTTGGAAAGTGTTTCTTGAAACAAGCGAGAAAGAAACAAATGAGATCGTGGACTCCATATTAAACACATGAGACGGAAACATGCACTGATTGGTTGATTGATTGGTTGGTTGGTTGGCTAAACATGTTGATTGGTTGATTAAACACGTTGTTTGGTTGGTTGGTTGGTTAAACAACACGTTTGATAGTGTTTCTTGAAACAAGCGAGAAAGAAACAAATGAGATCGTGGACTCCATATTAAACACATGAGACGGAAACATGCACTGGTTGGTTGGTTGGTTGGTTGGTTGGTTGAACACGTTGATTGGTTGATCAAACACATTCATTTGTAAGTGGGGGTAAAAAAAAGGGGGGGGGGGTCCTAGGGATTTTTGTTTTATATAAACGGAACAGAATGGTTAAAATTGTCGTTTTACAATTTAAATCAATTGCTTCTAAAAAGCAATTGTAAACGGTCTTGCCCCCCCCCCCCCCTTTTGAAACATGATTGATTGTTATGTGTGTGTGTGTGTTTGTTTGTCTGTCTGTTTGTTTGTTTGTCTGTTTGTTTCTGTAAGGGGTCTATATTATTCCGGGGAAGTTTCATGTTTAGTTCGGAAAGTTTTTATTTTATTTCAGGTCCAGCGCGCGCGCCAGATTGAGGAGACATCACGTGACGCGGGTTGATAATAACGAAAACTCAGTCTTTTTATTTCTTTTCAGGTGGAGACGTTGAACAGACAACATCTATAGAGATGGAATGTGCACAATGTAATTTCTTTTGTCATTGTAGGAAATTGACATTTCGGTCACAGTTCATCCGGTGTAACTTTAAAACACGCGTTGCATGCTTATTTTCTTGTAATGTACATTTTTCAGCACCAGTTTGTAACACAGATAAGTATTTTAATCTAGGAGCGAACATTTTATTTTAGGATTTCACTGAGATTTACGGCCCTGCACTGCTAATTTTGCATAGGTACTTTTTCTGTACAAAAAATCTGTAGTACTGGAAAATTACTTTTAAAATATAGTACTATTTTAGTACTTTAAATTTATTGTAATATTTAAGTACTTGTTTTTTACAGTACTTGATTTGTACTTCAAATTTTAAGTACTCAATTTGTACTTTAATTGTGTAGTACTAAATGTGTACCTCAAATATTAGGTACAAATCAAGTACTGTAAAAAACAGGTACCTAAATATTACAATAAATTTAAAGTACTAAAAAAGTACCATATTTTAAAAGTAATTTTCCAGTACCACAGATTTTTTGTACAGAAAAAGTACCTATGCAAAAGTAGCAGTGTAGGAAGCGATTTTTACGGCATTGCCATTTCTTTTCTCTAGGAAAAGTCTTGAGAGATATCTGCACCACGTTGTTTTATGAACCTTTAGTACATGTATGCCCTGCTGACTGCACATTTTGGGGTCGATTAGACTTGTAGTTTCAGAGTATAACTGATAAGAAGGATGTGGATTTTTTTTCCAGAGGAGATGTAAGAAAAATATTGAAATTCAATTCTTCTTGAATAATTGATCATAGGTCTTTCCTTCCATATTATTTTAATGAAACTGTCATAAATAAACGGTCATACATATTGATTGATTGGTTGGTTGGTTGGTTGGTTGGTTGGTTGGTTGGTTGGTTGGTTGGTTTATTACTTAAACACTTGGGATAGGGTCTCTTGAAGCAACCGGAAAAAACTGAGATCTTGGACCCCGTATTGAACACACGAGACGGAAACATGCACTGATTTATTGATTGGTTGGTTGGTTGGTTGGTTGGTTGGTTGGTTGGTTGGTTGGTTGGTTAAACATGTTGATTGGTTGATTAAACACGTTGGTTGGTTGGTTAAACACGTTAGATAGTGTTTCTCGAAACAAGCGAGAAAGAAACTAATGAGATCGTGGACTCCATATTAAACACATGAGACGGAAACATGCACCGATTGGTTGATTGATTGGTTGATTGGTTGGTTGGTTGGTTGGCTAAACATGTTGATTGGTTGATTGAACATGTTGGTTGGTTGGTTGGTTGGTTAAACACGTTTGATAGTGTTTCTTGAAACAAGCGAGAAAGAAACAGATGAGATCGTGGACTCCATATTAAACACATGAGACGGAAACATGCACTGATTGGTTGATTGATTGATTGGTTGGTTGGTTGGTTGGCTAAACATGTTGATTGGTTGATTAAACACGTTGGTTGGTTGGTTAAACACGTTGGAAAGTGTTTCTTGAAACAAGCGAGAAAGAAACAAATGAGATCGTGGACTCCATATTAAACACATGAGACGGAAACATGCACTGATTGGTTGATTGATTGGTTGGTTGGTTGGCTAAACATGTTGATTGGTTGATTAAACACGTTGGTTGGTTGGTTGGTTGGTTAAACAACACGTTTGATAGTGTTTCTTGAAACAAGCGAGAAAGAAACAAATGAGATCGTGGACTCCATATTAAACACATGAGACGGAAACATGCACTGGTTGGTTGGTTGGTTGGTTGGTTGGTTGAACACGTTGATTGGTTGATCAAACACATTCATTTGTAAGTGGGGGTAAAAAAAAGGGGGGGGGGGGGGTCCTAGGGATTTTTGTTTTATATAAACGGAACAGAATGGTTAAAATTGTCGTTTTACAATTTAAATCAATTGCTTCTAAAAAGCAATTGTAAACGGTCTTGCCCCCCCCCCCCCTTTTGAAACATGATTGATTGTTATGTGTGTGTGTGTGTTTGTTTGTCTGTCTGTTTGTTTGTTTGTCTGTTTGTTTCTGTAAGGGGTCTATATTATTCCGGGGAAGTTTCATGTTTAGTTCGGAAAGTTTTTATTTTATTTCAGGTCCAGCGCGCGCGCCAGATTGAGGAGACATCACGTGACGCGGGTTGATAATAACGAAAACTCAGTCTTTTTATTTCTTTTCAGGTGGAGACGTTGAACAGACAACATCTATAGAGATGGAATGTGCACAATGTAATTTCTTTTGTCATTGTAGGAAATTGACATTTCGGTCACAGTTCATCCGGTGTAACTTTAAAACACGCGTTGCATGCTTATTTTCTTGTAATGTACATTTTTCAGCACCAGTTTGTAACACAGATAAGTATTTTAATCTAGGAGCGAACATTTTATTTTAGGATTTCACTGAGATTTACGGCCCTGCACTGCTAATTTTGCATAGGTACTTTTTCTGTACAAAAAATCTGTAGTACTGGAAAATTACTTTTAAAATATAGTACTATTTTAGTACTTTAAATTTATTGTAATATTTAAGTACTTGTTTTTTACAGTACTTGATTTGTACTTCAAATTTTAAGTACTCAATTTGTACTTTAATTGTGTAGTACTAAATGTGTACCTCAAATATTAGGTACAAATCAAGTACTGTAAAAAACAGGTACCTAAATATTACAATAAATTTAAAGTACTAAAAAAGTACCATATTTTAAAAGTAATTTTCCAGTACCACAGATTTTTTGTACAGAAAAAGTACCTATGCAAAAGTAGCAGTGTAGGAAGCGATTTTTACGGCATTGCCATTTCTTTTCTCTAGGAAAAGTCTTGAGAGATATCTGCACCACGTTGTTTTATGAACCTTTAGTACATGTATGCCCTGCTGACTGCACATTTTGGGGTCGATTAGACTTGTAGTTTCAGAGTATAACTGATAAGAAGGATGTGGATTTTTTTTCCAGAGGAGATGTAAGAAAAATATTGAAATTCAATTCTTCTTGAATAATTGATCATAGGTCTTTCCTTCCATATTATTTTAATGAAACTGTCATAAATAAACGGTCATACATATTGATTGATTGGTTGGTTGGTTGGTTGGTTGGTTGGTTGGTTGGTTGGTTGGTTTATTACTTAAACACTTGGGATAGGGTCTCTTGAAGCAACCGGAAAAAACTGAGATCTTGGACCCCGTATTGAACACACGAGACGGAAACATGCACTGATTTATTGATTGGTTGGTTGGTTGGTTGGTTGGTTGGTTGGTTGGTTGGTTGGTTAAACATGTTGATTGGTTGATTAAACACGTTGGTTGGTTGGTTAAACACGTTAGATAGTGTTTCTCGAAACAAGCGAGAAAGAAACTAATGAGATCGTGGACTCCATATTAAACACATGAGACGGAAACATGCACCGATTGGTTGATTGATTGGTTGATTGGTTGGTTGGTTGGTTGGCTAAACATGTTGATTGGTTGATTGAACATGTTGGTTGGTTGGTTGGTTGGTTAAACACGTTTGATAGTGTTTCTTGAAACAAGCGAGAAAGAAACAGATGAGATCGTGGACTCCATATTAAACACATGAGACGGAAACATGCACTGATTGGTTGATTGATTGATTGGTTGGTTGGTTGGTTGGCTAAACATGTTGATTGGTTGATTAAACACGTTGGTTGGTTGGTTAAACACGTTGGAAAGTGTTTCTTGAAACAAGCGAGAAAGAAACAAATGAGATCGTGGACTCCATATTAAACACATGAGACGGAAACATGCACTGATTGGTTGATTGATTGGTTGGTTGGTTGGCTAAACATGTTGATTGGTTGATTAAACACGTTGGTTGGTTGGTTGGTTGGTTAAACAACACGTTTGATAGTGTTTCTTGAAACAAGCGAGAAAGAAACAAATGAGATCGTGGACTCCATATTAAACACATGAGACGGAAACATGCACTGGTTGGTTGGTTGGTTGGTTGGTTGGTTGAACACGTTGATTGGTTGATCAAACACATTCATTTGTAAGTGGGGGTAAAAAAAAGGGGGGGGGGGTCCTAGGGATTTTTTTTTTATATAAACGGAACAGAATGGTTAAAATTGTCGTTTTACAATTTAAATCAATTGCTTCTAAAAAGCAATTGTAAACGGTCTTGCCCCCCCCCCCTTTTGAAACATGATTGATTGTTATGTGTGTGTGTGTGTTTGTTTGTCTGTCTGTTTGTTTGTTTGTCTGTTTGTTTCTGTAAGGGGTCTATATTATTCCGGGGAAGTTTCATGTTTAGTTCGGAAAGTTTTTATTTTATTTCAGGTCCAGCGCGCGCGCCAGATTGAGGAGACATCACGTGACGCGGGTTGATAATAACGAAAACTCAGTCTTTTTATTTCTTTTCAGGTGGAGACGTTGAACAGACAACATCTATAGAGATGGAATGTGCACAATGTAATTTCTTTTGTCATTGTAGGAAATTGACATTTCGGTCACAGTTCATCCGGTGTAACTTTAAAACACGCGTTGCATGCTTATTTTCTTGTAATGTACATTTTTCAGCACCAGTTTGTAACACAGATAAGTATTTTAATCTAGGAGCGAACATTTTATTTTAGGATTTCACTGAGATTTACGGCCCTGCACTGCTAATTTTGCATAGGTACTTTTTCTGTACAAAAAATCTGTAGTACTGGAAAATTACTTTTAAAATATAGTACTATTTTAGTACTTTAAATTTATTGTAATATTTAAGTACTTGTTTTTTACAGTACTTGATTTGTACTTCAAATTTTAAGTACTCAATTTGTACTTTAATTGTGTAGTACTAAATGTGTACCTCAAATATTAGGTACAAATCAAGTACTGTAAAAAACAGGTACCTAAATATTACAATAAATTTAAAGTACTAAAAAAGTACCATATTTTAAAAGTAATTTTCCAGTACCACAGATTTTTTGTACAGAAAAAGTACCTATGCAAAAGTAGCAGTGTAGGAACCGATTTTTACGGCATTGCCATTTCTTTTCTCTAGGAAAAGTCTTGAGAGATATCTGCACCACGTTGTTTTATGAACCTTTAGTACATGTATGCCCTGCTGACTGCACATTTTGGGGTCGATTAGACTTGTAGTTTCAGAGTATAACTGATAAGAAGGATGTGGATTTTTTTTCCAGAGGAGATGTAAGAAAAATATTGAAATTCAATTCTTCTTGAATAATTGATCATAGGTCTTTCCTTCCATATTATTTTAATGAAACTGTCATAAATAAACGGTCATACATATTGATTGATTGGTTGGTTGGTTGGTTGGTTGGTTGGTTGGTTGGTTGGTTGGTTGGTTTATTACTTAAACACTTGGGATAGGGTCTCTTGAAGCAACCGGAAAAAACTGAGATCTTGGACCCCGTATTGAACACACGAGACGGAAACATGCACTGATTTATTGATTGGTTGGTTGGTTGGTTGGTTGGTTGGTTGGTTGGTTGGTTGGTTAAACATGTTGATTGGTTGATTAAACACGTTGGTTGGTTGGTTAAACACGTTAGATAGTGTTTCTCGAAACAAGCGAGAAAGAAACTAATGAGATCGTGGACTCCATATTAAACACATGAGACGGAAACATGCACCGATTGGTTGATTGATTGGTTGATTGGTTGGTTGGTTGGTTGGCTAAACATGTTGATTGGTTGATTGAACATGTTGGTTGGTTGGTTGGTTGGTTAAACACGTTTGATAGTGTTTCTTGAAACAAGCGAGAAAGAAACAGATGAGATCGTGGACTCCATATTAAACACATGAGACGGAAACATGCACTGATTGGTTGATTGATTGATTGGTTGGTTGGTTGGTTGGCTAAACATGTTGATTGGTTGATTAAACACGTTGGTTGGTTGGTTAAACACGTTGGAAAGTGTTTCTTGAAACAAGCGAGAAAGAAACAAATGAGATCGTGGACTCCATATTAAACACATGAGACGGAAACATGCACTGATTGGTTGATTGATTGGTTGGTTGGTTGGCTAAACATGTTGATTGGTTGATTAAACACGTTGGTTGGTTGGTTGGTTGGTTAAACAACACGTTTGATAGTGTTTCTTGAAACAAGCGAGAAAGAAACAAATGAGATCGTGGACTCCATATTAAACACATGAGACGGAAACATGCACTGGTTGGTTGGTTGGTTGGTTGGTTGGTTGAACACGTTGATTGGTTGATCAAACACATTCATTTGTAAGTGGGGGTAAAAAAAAGGGGGGGGGGTCCTAGGGATTTTTTTTTTATATAAACGGAACAGAATGGTTAAAATTGTCGTTTTACAATTTAAATCAATTGCTTCTAAAAAGCAATTGTAAACGGTCTTGCCCCCCCCCCCCCTTTTGAAACATGATTGATTGTTATGTGTGTGTGTGTGTTTGTTTGTCTGTCTGTTTGTTTGTTTGTCTGTTTGTTTCTGTAAGGGGTCTATATTATTCCGGGGAAGTTTCATGTTTAGTTCGGAAAGTTTTTATTTTATTTCAGGTCCAGCGCGCGCGCCAGATTGAGGAGACATCACGTGACGCGGGTTGATAATAACGAAAACTCAGTCTTTTTATTTCTTTTCAGGTGGAGACGTTGAACAGACAACATCTATAGAGATGGAATGTGCACAATGTAATTTCTTTTGTCATTGTAGGAAATTGACATTTCGGTCACAGTTCATCCGGTGTAACTTTAAAACACGCGTTGCATGCTTATTTTCTTGTAATGTACATTTTTCAGCACCAGTTTGTAACACAGATAAGTATTTTAATCTAGGAGCGAACATTTTATTTTAGGATTTCACTGAGATTTACGGCCCTGCACTGCTAATTTTGCATAGGTACTTTTTCTGTACAAAAAATCTGTAGTACTGGAAAATTACTTTTAAAATATAGTACTATTTTAGTACTTTAAATTTATTGTAATATTTAAGTACTTGTTTTTTACAGTACTTGATTTGTACTTCAAATTTTAAGTACTCAATTTGTACTTTAATTGTGTAGTACTAAATGTGTACCTCAAATATTAGGTACAAATCAAGTACTGTAAAAAACAGGTACCTAAATATTACAATAAATTTAAAGTACTAAAAAAGTACCATATTTTAAAAGTAATTTTCCAGTACCACAGATTTTTTGTACAGAAAAAGTACCTATGCAAAAGTAGCAGTGTAGGAAGCGATTTTTACGGCATTGCCATTTCTTTTCTCTAGGAAAAGTCTTGAGAGATATCTGCACCACGTTGTTTTATGAACCTTTAGTACATGTATGCCCTGCTGACTGCACATTTTGGGGTCGATTAGACTTGTAGTTTCAGAGTATAACTGATAAGAAGGATGTGGATTTTTTTTCCAGAGGAGATGTAAGAAAAATATTGAAATTCAATTCTTCTTGAATAATTGATCATAGGTCTTTCCTTCCATATTATTTTAATGAAACTGTCATAAATAAACGGTCATACATATTGATTGATTGGTTGGTTGGTTGGTTGGTTGGTTGGTTGGTTGGTTGGTTGGTTTATTACTTAAACACTTGGGATAGGGTCTCTTGAAGCAACCGGAAAAAACTGAGATCTTGGACCCCGTATTGAACACACGAGACGGAAACATGCACTGATTTATTGATTGGTTGGTTGGTTGGTTGGTTGGTTGGTTGGTTGGTTGGTTGGTTAAACATGTTGATTGGTTGATTAAACACGTTGGTTGGTTGGTTAAACACGTTAGATAGTGTTTCTCGAAACAAGCGAGAAAGAAACTAATGAGATCGTGGACTCCATATTAAACACATGAGACGGAAACATGCACCGATTGGTTGATTGATTGGTTGATTGGTTGGTTGGTTGGTTGGCTAAACATGTTGATTGGTTGATTGAACATGTTGGTTGGTTGGTTGGTTGGTTAAACACGTTTGATAGTGTTTCTTGAAACAAGCGAGAAAGAAACAGATGAGATCGTGGACTCCATATTAAACACATGAGACGGAAACATGCACTGATTGGTTGATTGATTGATTGGTTGGTTGGTTGGTTGGCTAAACATGTTGATTGGTTGATTAAACACGTTGGTTGGTTGGTTAAACACGTTGGAAAGTGTTTCTTGAAACAAGCGAGAAAGAAACAAATGAGATCGTGGACTCCATATTAAACACATGAGACGGAAACATGCACTGATTGGTTGATTGATTGGTTGGTTGGTTGGCTAAACATGTTGATTGGTTGATTAAACACGTTGGTTGGTTGGTTGGTTGGTTAAACAACACGTTTGATAGTGTTTCTTGAAACAAGCGAGAAAGAAACAAATGAGATCGTGGACTCCATATTAAACACATGAGACGGAAACATGCACTGGTTGGTTGGTTGGTTGGTTGGTTGGTTGAACACGTTGATTGGTTGATCAAACACATTCATTTGTAAGTGGGGGTAAAAAAAAGGGGGGGGGGTCCTAGGGATTTTTTTTTTATATAAACGGAACAGAATGGTTAAAATTGTCGTTTTACAATTTAAATCAATTGCTTCTAAAAAGCAATTGTAAACGGTCTTGCCCCCCCCCCCTTTTGAAACATGATTGATTGTTATGTGTGTGTGTGTGTTTGTTTGTCTGTCTGTTTGTTTGTTTGTCTGTTTGTTTCTGTAAGGGGTCTATATTATTCCGGGGAAGTTTCATGTTTAGTTCGGAAAGTTTTTATTTTATTTCAGGTCCAGCGCGCGCGCCAGATTGAGGAGACATCACGTGACGCGGGTTGATAATAACGAAAACTCAGTCTTTTTATTTCTTTTCAGGTGGAGACGTTGAACAGACAACATCTATAGAGATGGAATGTGCACAATGTAATTTCTTTTGTCATTGTAGGAAATTGACATTTCGGTCACAGTTCATCCGGTGTAACTTTAAAACACGCGTTGCATGCTTATTTTCTTGTAATGTACATTTTTCAGCACCAGTTTGTAACACAGATAAGTATTTTAATCTAGGAGCGAACATTTTATTTTAGGATTTCACTGAGATTTACGGCCCTGCACTGCTAATTTTGCATAGGTACTTTTTCTGTACAAAAAATCTGTAGTACTGGAAAATTACTTTTAAAATATAGTACTATTTTAGTACTTTAAATTTATTGTAATATTTAAGTACTTGTTTTTTACAGTACTTGATTTGTACTTCAAATTTTAAGTACTCAATTTGTACTTTAATTGTGTAGTACTAAATGTGTACCTCAAATATTAGGTACAAATCAAGTACTGTAAAAAACAGGTACCTAAATATTACAATAAATTTAAAGTACTAAAAAAGTACCATATTTTAAAAGTAATTTTCCAGTACCACAGATTTTTTGTACAGAAAAAGTACCTATGCAAAAGTAGCAGTGTAGGAAGCGATTTTTACGGCATTGCCATTTCTTTTCTCTAGGAAAAGTCTTGAGAGATATCTGCACCACGTTGTTTTATGAACCTTTAGTACATGTATGCCCTGCTGACTGCACATTTTGGGGTCGATTAGACTTGTAGTTTCAGAGTATAACTGATAAGAAGGATGTGGATTTTTTTTCCAGAGGAGATGTAAGAAAAATATTGAAATTCAATTCTTCTTGAATAATTGATCATAGGTCTTTCCTTCCATATTATTTTAATGAAACTGTCATAAATAAACGGTCATACATATTGATTGATTGGTTGGTTGGTTGGTTGGTTGGTTGGTTGGTTGGTTGGTTGGTTGGTTTATTACTTAAACACTTGGGATAGGGTCTCTTGAAGCAACCGGAAAAAACTGAGATCTTGGACCCCGTATTGAACACACGAGACGGAAACATGCACTGATTTATTGATTGGTTGGTTGGTTGGTTGGTTGGTTAAACATGTTGATTGGTTGATTAAACACGTTGGTTGGTTGGTTAAACACGTTAGATAGTGTTTCTCGAAACAAGCGAGAAAGAAACTAATGAGATCGTGGACTCCATATTAAACACATGAGACGGAAACATGCACCGATTGGTTGATTGATTGGTTGATTGGTTGGTTGGTTGGTTGGCTAAACATGTTGATTGGTTGATTGAACATGTTGGTTGGTTGGTTGGTTGGTTAAACACGTTTGATAGTGTTTCTTGAAACAAGCGAGAAAGAAACAGATGAGATCGTGGACTCCATATTAAACACATGAGACGGAAACATGCACTGATTGGTTGATTGATTGATTGGTTGGTTGGTTGGTTGGCTAAACATGTTGATTGGTTGATTAAACACGTTGGTTGGTTGGTTAAACACGTTGGAAAGTGTTTCTTGAAACAAGCGAGAAAGAAACAAATGAGATCGTGGACTCCATATTAAACACATGAGACGGAAACATGCACTGATTGGTTGATTGATTGGTTGGTTGGTTGGCTAAACATGTTGATTGGTTGATTAAACACGTTGGTTGGTTGGTTGGTTGGTTAAACAACACGTTTGATAGTGTTTCTTGAAACAAGCGAGAAAGAAACAAATGAGATCGTGGACTCCATATTAAACACATGAGACGGAAACATGCACTGGTTGGTTGGTTGGTTGGTTGGTTGGTTGAACACGTTGATTGGTTGATCAAACACATTCATTTGTAAGTGGGGGTAAAAAAAAGGGGGGGGGGGTCCTAGGGATTTTTTTTTTATATAAACGGAACAGAATGGTTAAAATTGTCGTTTTACAATTTAAATCAATTGCTTCTAAAAAGCAATTGTAAACGGTCTTGCCCCCCCCCCCCTTTTGAAACATGATTGATTGTTATGTGTGTGTGTGTGTTTGTTTGTCTGTCTGTTTGTTTGTTTGTCTGTTTGTTTCTGTAAGGGGTCTATATTATTCCGGGGAAGTTTCATGTTTAGTTCGGAAAGTTTTTATTTTATTTCAGGTCCAGCGCGCGCGCCAGATTGAGGAGACATCACGTGACGCGGGTTGATAATAACGAAAACTCAGTCTTTTTATTTCTTTTCAGGTGGAGACGTTGAACAGACAACATCTATAGAGATGGAATGTGCACAATGTAATTTCTTTTGTCATTGTAGGAAATTGACATTTCGGTCACAGTTCATCCGGTGTAACTTTAAAACACGCGTTGCATGCTTATTTTCTTGTAATGTACATTTTTCAGCACCAGTTTGTAACACAGATAAGTATTTTAATCTAGGAGCGAACATTTTATTTTAGGATTTCACTGAGATTTACGGCCCTGCACTGCTAATTTTGCATAGGTACTTTTTCTGTACAAAAAATCTGTAGTACTGGAAAATTACTTTTAAAATATAGTACTATTTTAGTACTTTAAATTTATTGTAATATTTAAGTACTTGTTTTTTACAGTACTTGATTTGTACTTCAAATTTTAAGTACTCAATTTGTACTTTAATTGTGTAGTACTAAATGTGTACCTCAAATATTAGGTACAAATCAAGTACTGTAAAAAACAGGTACCTAAATATTACAATAAATTTAAAGTACTAAACAAGTACCATATTTTAAAAGTAATTTTCCAGTACCACAGATTTTTTGTACAGAAAAAGTACCTATGCAAAAGTAGCAGTGTAGGAAGCGATTTTTACGGCATTGCCATTTCTTTTCTCTAGGAAAAGTCTTGAGAGATATCTGCACCACGTTGTTTTATGAACCTTTAGTACATGTATGCCCTGCTGACTGCACATTTTGGGGTCGATTAGACTTGTAGTTTCAGAGTATAACTGATAAGAAGGATGTGGATTTTTTTTCCAGAGGAGATGTAAGAAAAATATTGAAATTCAATTCTTCTTGAATAATTGATCATAGGTCTTTCCTTCCATATTATTTTAATGAAACTGTCATAAATAAACGGTCATACATATTGATTGATTGGTTGGTTGGTTGGTTGGTTGGTTGGTTGGTTGGTTGGTTGGTTGGTTTATTACTTAAACACTTGGGATAGGGTCTCTTGAAGCAACCGGAAAAAACTGAGATCTTGGACCCCGTATTGAACACACGAGACGGAAACATGCACTGATTTATTGATTGGTTGGTTGGTTGGTTGGTTGGTTAAACATGTTGATTGGTTGATTAAACACGTTGGTTGGTTGGTTAAACACGTTAGATATTGTTTCTCGAAACAAGCGAGAAAGAAACTAATGAGATCGTGGACTCCATATTAAACACATGAGACGGAAACATGCACCGATTGGTTGATTGATTGGTTGATTGGTTGGTTGGTTGGTTGGCTAAACATGTTGATTGGTTGATTGAACATGTTGGTTGGTTGGTTGGTTGGTTAAACACGTTTGATAGTGTTTCTTGAAACAAGCGAGAAAGAAACAGATGAGATCGTGGACTCCATATTAAACACATGAGACGGAAACATGCACTGATTGGTTGATTGATTGATTGGTTGGTTGGTTGGTTGGCTAAACATGTTGATTGGTTGATTAAACACGTTGGTTGGTTGGTTAAACACGTTGGAAAGTGTTTCTTGAAACAAGCGAGAAAGAAACAAATGAGATCGTGGACTCCATATTAAACACATGAGACGGAAACATGCACTGATTGGTTGATTGATTGGTTGGTTGGTTGGCTAAACATGTTGATTGGTTGATTAAACACGTTGGTTGGTTGGTTGGTTGGTTAAACAACACGTTTGATAGTGTTTCTTGAAACAAGCGAGAAAGAAACAAATGAGATCGTGGACTCCATATTAAACACATGAGACGGAAACATGCACTGGTTGGTTGGTTGGTTGGTTGGTTGGTTGAACACGTTGATTGGTTGATCAAACACATTCATTTGTAAGTGGGGGTAAAAAAAAGGGGGGGGGGGTCCTAGGGATTTTTTTTTTATATAAACGGAACAGAATGGTTAAAATTGTCGTTTTACAATTTAAATCAATTGCTTCTAAAAAGCAATTGTAAACGGTCTTGCCCCCCCCCCCCCTTTTGAAACATGATTGATTGTTATGTGTGTGTGTGTGTTTGTTTGTCTGTCTGTTTGTTTGTTTGTCTGTTTGTTTCTGTAAGGGGTCTATATTATTCCGGGGAAGTTTCATGTTTAGTTCGGAAAGTTTTTATTTTATTTCAGGTCCAGCGCGCGCGCCAGATTGAGGAGACATCACGTGACGCGGGTTGATAATAACGAAAACTCAGTCTTTTTATTTCTTTTCAGGTGGAGACGTTGAACAGACAACATCTATAGAGATGGAATGTGCACAATGTAATTTCTTTTGTCATTGTAGGAAATTGACATTTCGGTCACAGTTCATCCGGTGTAACTTTAAAACACGCGTTGCATGCTTATTTTCTTGTAATGTACATTTTTCAGCACCAGTTTGTAACACAGATAAGTATTTTAATCTAGGAGCGAACATTTTATTTTAGGATTTCACTGAGATTTACGGCCCTGCACTGCTAATTTTGCATAGGTACTTTTTCTGTACAAAAAATCTGTAGTACTGGAAAATTACTTTTAAAATATAGTACTATTTTAGTACTTTAAATTTATTGTAATATTTAAGTACTTGTTTTTTACAGTACTTGATTTGTACTTCAAATTTTAAGTACTCAATTTGTACTTTAATTGTGTAGTACTAAATGTGTACCTCAAATATTAGGTACAAATCAAGTACTGTAAAAAACAGGTACCTAAATATTACAATAAATTTAAAGTACTAAAAAAGTACCATATTTTAAAAGTAATTTTCCAGTACCACAGATTTTTTGTACAGAAAAAGTACCTATGCAAAAGTAGCAGTGTAGGAAGCGATTTTTACGGCATTGCCATTTCTTTTCTCTAGGAAAAGTCTTGAGAGATATCTGCACCACGTTGTTTTATGAACCTTTAGTACATGTATGCCCTGCTGACTGCACATTTTGGGGTCGATTAGACTTGTAGTTTCAGAGTATAACTGATAAGAAGGATGTGGATTTTTTTTCCAGAGGAGATGTAAGAAAAATATTGAAATTCAATTCTTCTTGAATAATTGATCATAGGTCTTTCCTTCCATATTATTTTAATGAAACTGTCATAAATAAACGGTCATACATATTGATTGATTGGTTGGTTGGTTGGTTGGTTGGTTGGTTGGTTGGTTGGTTGGTTGGTTTATTACTTAAACACTTGGGATAGGGTCTCTTGAAGCAACCGGAAAAAACTGAGATCTTGGACCCCGTATTGAACACACGAGACGGAAACATGCACTGATTTATTGATTGGTTGGTTGGTTGGTTGGTTGGTTAAACATGTTGATTGGTTGATTAAACACGTTGGTTGGTTGGTTAAACACGTTAGATATTGTTTCTCGAAACAAGCGAGAAAGAAACTAATGAGATCGTGGACTCCATATTAAACACATGAGACGGAAACATGCACCGATTGGTTGATTGATTGGTTGATTGGTTGGTTGGTTGGTTGGCTAAACATGTTGATTGGTTGATTGAACATGTTGGTTGGTTGGTTGGTTGGTTAAACACGTTTGATAGTGTTTCTTGAAACAAGCGAGAAAGAAACAGATGAGATCGTGGACTCCATATTAAACACATGAGACGGAAACATGCACTGATTGGTTGATTGATTGATTGGTTGGTTGGTTGGTTGGCTAAACATGTTGATTGGTTGATTAAACACGTTGGTTGGTTGGTTAAACACGTTGGAAAGTGTTTCTTGAAACAAGCGAGAAAGAAACAAATGAGATCGTGGACTCCATATTAAACACATGAGACGGAAACATGCACTGATTGGTTGATTGATTGGTTGGTTGGTTGGCTAAACATGTTGATTGGTTGATTAAACACGTTGGTTGGTTGGTTGGTTGGTTAAACAACACGTTTGATAGTGTTTCTTGAAACAAGCGAGAAAGAAACAAATGAGATCGTGGACTCCATATTAAACACATGAGACGGAAACATGCACTGGTTGGTTGGTTGGTTGGTTGGTTGGTTGAACACGTTGATTGGTTGATCAAACACATTCATTTGTAAGTGGGGGTAAAAAAAAGGGGGGGGGGGGTCCTAGGGATTTTTTTTTTATATAAACGGAACAGAATGGTTAAAATTGTCGTTTTACAATTTAAATCAATTGCTTCTAAAAAGCAATTGTAAACGGTCTTGCCCCCCCCCCTTTTGAAACATGATTGATTGTTATGTGTGTGTGTGTGTTTGTTTGTCTGTCTGTTTGTTTGTTTGTCTGTTTGTTTCTGTAAGGGGTCTATATTATTCCGGGGAAGTTTCATGTTTAGTTCGGAAAGTTTTTATTTTATTTCAGGTCCAGCGCGCGCGCCAGATTGAGGAGACATCACGTGACGCGGGTTGATAATAACGAAAACTCAGTCTTTTTATTTCTTTTCAGGTGGAGACGTTGAACAGACAACATCTATAGAGATGGAATGTGCACAATGTAATTTCTTTTGTCATTGTAGGAAATTGACATTTCGGTCACAGTTCATCCGGTGTAACTTTAAAACACGCGTTGCATGCTTATTTTCTTGTAATGTACATTTTTCAGCACCAGTTTGTAACACAGATAAGTATTTTAATCTAGGAGCGAACATTTTATTTTAGGATTTCACTGAGATTTACGGCCCTGCACTGCTAATTTTGCATAGGTACTTTTTCTGTACAAAAAATCTGTAGTACTGGAAAATTACTTTTAAAATATAGTACTATTTTAGTACTTTAAATTTATTGTAATATTTAAGTACTTGTTTTTTACAGTACTTGATTTGTACTTCAAATTTTAAGTACTCAATTTGTACTTTAATTGTGTAGTACTAAATGTGTACCTCAAATATTAGGTACAAATCAAGTACTGTAAAAAACAGGTACCTAAATATTACAATAAATTTAAAGTACTAAAAAAGTACCATATTTTAAAAGTAATTTTCCAGTACCACAGATTTTTTGTACAGAAAAAGTACCTATGCAAAAGTAGCAGTGTAGGAAGCGATTTTTACGGCATTGCCATTTCTTTTCTCTAGGAAAAGTCTTGAGAGATATCTGCACCACGTTGTTTTATGAACCTTTAGTACATGTATGCCCTGCTGACTGCACATTTTGGGGTCGATTAGACTTGTAGTTTCAGAGTATAACTGATAAGAAGGATGTGGATTTTTTTTCCAGAGGAGATGTAAGAAAAATATTGAAATTCAATTCTTCTTGAATAATTGATCATAGGTCTTTCCTTCCATATTATTTTAATGAAACTGTCATAAATAAACGGTCATACATATTGATTGATTGGTTGGTTGGTTGGTTGGTTGGTTGGTTGGTTGGTTGGTTGGTTGGTTTATTACTTAAACACTTGGGATAGGGTCTCTTGAAGCAACCGGAAAAAACTGAGATCTTGGACCCCGTATTGAACACACGAGACGGAAACATGCACTGATTTATTGATTGGTTGGTTGGTTGGTTGGTTGGTTGGTTGGTTGGTTGGTTGGTTAAACATGTTGATTGGTTGATTAAACACGTTGGTTGGTTGGTTAAACACGTTAGATAGTGTTTCTCGAAACAAGCGAGAAAGAAACTAATGAGATCGTGGACTCCATATTAAACACATGAGACGGAAACATGCACCGATTGGTTGATTGATTGGTTGATTGGTTGGTTGGTTGGTTGGCTAAACATGTTGATTGGTTGATTGAACATGTTGGTTGGTTGGTTGGTTGGTTAAACACGTTTGATAGTGTTTCTTGAAACAAGCGAGAAAGAAACAGATGAGATCGTGGACTCCATATTAAACACATGAGACGGAAACATGCACTGATTGGTTGATTGATTGATTGGTTGGTTGGTTGGTTGGCTAAACATGTTGATTGGTTGATTAAACACGTTGGTTGGTTGGTTAAACACGTTGGAAAGTGTTTCTTGAAACAAGCGAGAAAGAAACAAATGAGATCGTGGACTCCATATTAAACACATGAGACGGAAACATGCACTGATTGGTTGATTGATTGGTTGGTTGGTTGGCTAAACATGTTGATTGGTTGATTAAACACGTTGGTTGGTTGGTTGGTTGGTTAAACAACACGTTTGATAGTGTTTCTTGAAACAAGCGAGAAAGAAACAAATGAGATCGTGGACTCCATATTAAACACATGAGACGGAAACATGCACTGGTTGGTTGGTTGGTTGGTTGGTTGGTTGAACACGTTGATTGGTTGATCAAACACATTCATTTGTAAGTGGGGGTAAAAAAAAGGGGGGGGGGGGGGGGTCCTAGGGATTTTTTTTTTATATAAACGGAACAGAATGGTTAAAATTGTCGTTTTACAATTTAAATCAATTGCTTCTAAAAAGCAATTGTAAACGGTCTTGCCCCCCCCCCCCCCTTTTGAAACATGATTGATTGTTATGTGTGTGTGTGTGTTTGTTTGTCTGTCTGTTTGTTTGTTTGTCTGTTTGTTTCTGTAAGGGGTCTATATTATTCCGGGGAAGTTTCATGTTTAGTTCGGAAAGTTTTTATTTTATTTCAGGTCCAGCGCGCGCGCCAGATTGAGGAGACATCACGTGACGCGGGTTGATAATAACGAAAACTCAGTCTTTTTATTTCTTTTCAGGTGGAGACGTTGAACAGACAACATCTATAGAGATGGAATGTGCACAATGTAATTTCTTTTGTCATTGTAGGAAATTGACATTTCGGTCACAGTTCATCCGGTGTAACTTTAAAACACGCGTTGCATGCTTATTTTCTTGTAATGTACATTTTTCAGCACCAGTTTGTAACACAGATAAGTATTTTAATCTAGGAGCGAACATTTTATTTTAGGATTTCACTGAGATTTACGGCCCTGCACTGCTAATTTTGCATAGGTACTTTTTCTGTACAAAAAATCTGTAGTACTGGAAAATTACTTTTAAAATATAGTACTATTTTAGTACTTTAAATTTATTGTAATATTTAAGTACTTGTTTTTTACAGTACTTGATTTGTACTTCAAATTTTAAGTACTCAATTTGTACTTTAATTGTGTAGTACTAAATGTGTACCTCAAATATTAGGTACAAATCAAGTACTGTAAAAAACAGGTACCTAAATATTACAATAAATTTAAAGTACTAAAAAAGTACCATATTTTAAAAGTAATTTTCCAGTACCACAGATTTTTTGTACAGAAAAAGTACCTATGCAAAAGTAGCAGTGTAGGAAGCGATTTTTACGGCATTGCCATTTCTTTTCTCTAGGAAAAGTCTTGAGAGATATCTGCACCACGTTGTTTTATGAACCTTTAGTACATGTATGCCCTGCTGACTGCACATTTTGGGGTCGATTAGACTTGTAGTTTCAGAGTATAACTGATAAGAAGGATGTGGATTTTTTTTCCAGAGGAGATGTAAGAAAAATATTGAAATTCAATTCTTCTTGAATAATTGATCATAGGTCTTTCCTTCCATATTATTTTAATGAAACTGTCATAAATAAACGGTCATACATATTGATTGATTGGTTGGTTGGTTGGTTGGTTGGTTGGTTGGTTGGTTGGTTGGTTGGTTTATTACTTAAACACTTGGGATAGGGTCTCTTGAAGCAACCGGAAAAAACTGAGATCTTGGACCCCGTATTGAACACACGAGACGGAAACATGCACTGATTTATTGATTGGTTGGTTGGTTGGTTGGTTGGTTAAACATGTTGATTGGTTGATTAAACACGTTGGTTGGTTGGTTAAACACGTTAGATATTGTTTCTCGAAACAAGCGAGAAAGAAACTAATGAGATCGTGGACTCCATATTAAACACATGAGACGGAAACATGCACCGATTGGTTGATTGATTGGTTGATTGGTTGGTTGGTTGGTTGGCTAAACATGTTGATTGGTTGATTGAACATGTTGGTTGGTTGGTTGGTTGGTTAAACACGTTTGATAGTGTTTCTTGAAACAAGCGAGAAAGAAACAGATGAGATCGTGGACTCCATATTAAACACATGAGACGGAAACATGCACTGATTGGTTGATTGATTGATTGGTTGGTTGGTTGGTTGGCTAAACATGTTGATTGGTTGATTAAACACGTTGGTTGGTTGGTTAAACACGTTGGAAAGTGTTTCTTGAAACAAGCGAGAAAGAAACAAATGAGATCGTGGACTCCATATTAAACACATGAGACGGAAACATGCACTGATTGGTTGATTGATTGGTTGGTTGGTTGGCTAAACATGTTGATTGGTTGATTAAACACGTTGGTTGGTTGGTTGGTTGGTTAAACAACACGTTTGATAGTGTTTCTTGAAACAAGCGAGAAAGAAACAAATGAGATCGTGGACTCCATATTAAACACATGAGACGGAAACATGCACTGGTTGGTTGGTTGGTTGGTTGGTTGGTTGAACACGTTGATTGGTTGATCAAACACATTCATTTGTAAGTGGGGGTAAAAAAAAGGGGGGGGGGGGTCCTAGGGATTTTTTTTTTATATAAACGGAACAGAATGGTTAAAATTGTCGTTTTACAATTTAAATCAATTGCTTCTAAAAAGCAATTGTAAACGGTCTTGCCCCCCCCCCCCCCCTTTTGAAACATGATTGATTGTTATGTGTGTGTGTGTGTTTGTTTGTCTGTCTGTTTGTTTGTTTGTCTGTTTGTTTCTGTAAGGGGTCTATATTATTCCGGGGAAGTTTCATGTTTAGTTCGGAAAGTTTTTATTTTATTTCAGGTCCAGCGCGCGCGCCAGATTGAGGAGACATCACGTGACGCGGGTTGATAATAACGAAAACTCAGTCTTTTTATTTCTTTTCAGGTGGAGACGTTGAACAGACAACATCTATAGAGATGGAATGTGCACAATGTAATTTCTTTTGTCATTGTAGGAAATTGACATTTCGGTCACAGTTCATCCGGTGTAACTTTAAAACACGCGTTGCATGCTTATTTTCTTGTAATGTACATTTTTCAGCACCAGTTTGTAACACAGATAAGTATTTTAATCTAGGAGCGAACATTTTATTTTAGGATTTCACTGAGATTTACGGCCCTGCACTGCTAATTTTGCATAGGTACTTTTTCTGTACAAAAAATCTGTAGTACTGGAAAATTACTTTTAAAATATAGTACTATTTTAGTACTTTAAATTTATTGTAATATTTAAGTACTTGTTTTTTACAGTACTTGATTTGTACTTCAAATTTTAAGTACTCAATTTGTACTTTAATTGTGTAGTACTAAATGTGTACCTCAAATATTAGGTACAAATCAAGTACTGTAAAAAACAGGTACCTAAATATTACAATAAATTTAAAGTACTAAAAAAGTACCATATTTTAAAAGTAATTTTCCAGTACCACAGATTTTTTGTACAGAAAAAGTACCTATGCAAAAGTAGCAGTGTAGGAAGCGATTTTTACGGCATTGCCATTTCTTTTCTCTAGGAAAAGTCTTGAGAGATATCTGCACCACGTTGTTTTATGAACCTTTAGTACATGTATGTCCTGCTGACTGCACATTTTGGGGTCGATTAGACTTGTAGTTTCAGAGTATAACTGATAAGAAGGATGTGGATTTTTTTTCCAGAGGAGATGTAAGAAAAATATTGAAATTCAATTCTTCTTGAATAATTGATCATAGGTCTTTCCTTCCATATTATTTTAATGAAACTGTCATAAATAAACGGTCATACATATTGATTGATTGGTTGGTTGGTTGGTTGGTTGGTTGGTTGGTTGGTTGGTTGGTTGGTTTATTACTTAAACACTTGGGATAGGGTCTCTTGAAGCAACCGGAAAAAACTGAGATCTTGGACCCCGTATTGAACACACGAGACGGAAACATGCACTGATTTATTGATTGGTTGGTTGGTTGGTTGGTTGGTTAAACATGTTGATTGGTTGATTAAACACGTTGGTTGGTTGGTTAAACACGTTAGATATTGTTTCTCGAAACAAGCGAGAAAGAAACTAATGAGATCGTGGACTCCATATTAAACACATGAGACGGAAACATGCACCGATTGGTTGATTGATTGGTTGATTGGTTGGTTGGTTGGTTGGCTAAACATGTTGATTGGTTGATTGAACATGTTGGTTGGTTGGTTGGTTGGTTAAACACGTTTGATAGTGTTTCTTGAAACAAGCGAGAAAGAAACAGATGAGATCGTGGACTCCATATTAAACACATGAGACGGAAACATGCACTGATTGGTTGATTGATTGATTGGTTGGTTGGTTGGTTGGCTAAACATGTTGATTGGTTGATTAAACACGTTGGTTGGTTGGTTAAACACGTTGGAAAGTGTTTCTTGAAACAAGCGAGAAAGAAACAAATGAGATCGTGGACTCCATATTAAACACATGAGACGGAAACATGCACTGATTGGTTGATTGATTGGTTGGTTGGTTGGCTAAACATGTTGATTGGTTGATTAAACACGTTGGTTGGTTGGTTGGTTGGTTAAACAACACGTTTGATAGTGTTTCTTGAAACAAGCGAGAAAGAAACAAATGAGATCGTGGACTCCATATTAAACACATGAGACGGAAACATGCACTGGTTGGTTGGTTGGTTGGTTGGTTGGTTGAACACGTTGATTGGTTGATCAAACACATTCATTTGTAAGTGGGGGTAAAAAAAAGGGGGGGGGGGTCCTAGGGATTTTTTTTTTATATAAACGGAACAGAATGGTTAAAATTGTCGTTTTACAATTTAAATCAATTGCTTCTAAAAAGCAATTGTAAACGGTCTTGCCCCCCCCCCCCCTTTTGAAACATGATTGATTGTTATGTGTGTGTGTGTGTTTGTTTGTCTGTCTGTTTGTTTGTTTGTCTGTTTGTTTCTGTAAGGGGTCTATATTATTCCGGGGAAGTTTCATGTTTAGTTCGGAAAGTTTTTATTTTATTTCAGGTCCAGCGCGCGCGCCAGATTGAGGAGACATCACGTGACGCGGGTTGATAATAACGAAAACTCAGTCTTTTTATTTCTTTTCAGGTGGAGACGTTGAACAGACAACATCTATAGAGATGGAATGTGCACAATGTAATTTCTTTTGTCATTGTAGGAAATTGACATTTCGGTCACAGTTCATCCGGTGTAACTTTAAAACACGCGTTGCATGCTTATTTTCTTGTAATGTACATTTTTCAGCACCAGTTTGTAACACAGATAAGTATTTTAATCTAGGAGCGAACATTTTATTTTAGGATTTCACTGAGATTTACGGCCCTGCACTGCTAATTTTGCATAGGTACTTTTTCTGTACAAAAAATCTGTAGTACTGGAAAATTACTTTTAAAATATAGTACTATTTTAGTACTTTAAATTTATTGTAATATTTAAGTACTTGTTTTTTACAGTACTTGATTTGTACTTCAAATTTTAAGTACTCAATTTGTACTTTAATTGTGTAGTACTAAATGTGTACCTCAAATATTAGGTACAAATCAAGTACTGTAAAAAACAGGTACCTAAATATTACAATAAATTTAAAGTACTAAAAAAGTACCATATTTTAAAAGTAATTTTCCAGTACCACAGATTTTTTGTACAGAAAAAGTACCTATGCAAAAGTAGCAGTGTAGGAAGCGATTTTTACGGCATTGCCATTTCTTTTCTCTAGGAAAAGTCTTGAGAGATATCTGCACCACGTTGTTTTATGAACCTTTAGTACATGTATGCCCTGCTGACTGCACATTTTGGGGTCGATTAGACTTGTAGTTTCAGAGTATAACTGATAAGAAGGATGTGGATTTTTTTTCCAGAGGAGATGTAAGAAAAATATTGAAATTCAATTCTTCTTGAATAATTGATCATAGGTCTTTCCTTCCATATTATTTTAATGAAACTGTCATAAATAAACGGTCATACATATTGATTGATTGGTTGGTTGGTTGGTTGGTTGGTTGGTTGGTTGGTTGGTTGGTTGGTTTATTACTTAAACACTTGGGATAGGGTCTCTTGAAGCAACCGGAAAAAACTGAGATCTTGGACCCCGTATTGAACACACGAGACGGAAACATGCACTGATTTATTGATTGGTTGGTTGGTTGGTTGGTTGGTTAAACATGTTGATTGGTTGATTAAACACGTTGGTTGGTTGGTTAAACACGTTAGATATTGTTTCTCGAAACAAGCGAGAAAGAAACTAATGAGATCGTGGACTCCATATTAAACACATGAGACGGAAACATGCACCGATTGGTTGATTGATTGGTTGATTGGTTGGTTGGTTGGTTGGCTAAACATGTTGATTGGTTGATTGAACATGTTGGTTGGTTGGTTGGTTGGTTAAACACGTTTGATAGTGTTTCTTGAAACAAGCGAGAAAGAAACAGATGAGATCGTGGACTCCATATTAAACACATGAGACGGAAACATGCACTGATTGGTTGATTGATTGATTGGTTGGTTGGTTGGTTGGCTAAACATGTTGATTGGTTGATTAAACACGTTGGTTGGTTGGTTAAACACGTTGGAAAGTGTTTCTTGAAACAAGCGAGAAAGAAACAAATGAGATCGTGGACTCCATATTAAACACATGAGACGGAAACATGCACTGATTGGTTGATTGATTGGTTGGTTGGTTGGCTAAACATGTTGATTGGTTGATTAAACACGTTGGTTGGTTGGTTGGTTGGTTAAACAACACGTTTGATAGTGTTTCTTGAAACAAGCGAGAAAGAAACAAATGAGATCGTGGACTCCATATTAAACACATGAGACGGAAACATGCACTGGTTGGTTGGTTGGTTGGTTGGTTGGTTGAACACGTTGATTGGTTGATCAAACACATTCATTTGTAAGTGGGGGTAAAAAAAAGGGGGGGGGGGGTCCTAGGGATTTTTTTTTTATATAAACGGAACAGAATGGTTAAAATTGTCGTTTTACAATTTAAATCAATTGCTTCTAAAAAGCAATTGTAAACGGTCTTGCCCCCCCCCCCCCCCCTTTTGAAACATGATTGATTGTTATGTGTGTGTGTGTGTTTGTTTGTCTGTCTGTTTGTTTGTTTGTCTGTTTGTTTCTGTAAGGGGTCTATATTATTCCGGGGAAGTTTCATGTTTAGTTCGGAAAGTTTTTATTTTATTTCAGGTCCAGCGCGCGCGCCAGATTGAGGAGACATCACGTGACGCGGGTTGATAATAACGAAAACTCAGTCTTTTTATTTCTTTTCAGGTGGAGACGTTGAACAGACAACATCTATAGAGATGGAATGTGCACAATGTAATTTCTTTTGTCATTGTAGGAAATTGACATTTCGGTCACAGTTCATCCGGTGTAACTTTAAAACACGCGTTGCATGCTTATTTTCTTGTAATGTACATTTTTCAGCACCAGTTTGTAACACAGATAAGTATTTTAATCTAGGAGCGAACATTTTATTTTAGGATTTCACTGAGATTTACGGCCCTGCACTGCTAATTTTGCATAGGTACTTTTTCTGTACAAAAAATCTGTAGTACTGGAAAATTACTTTTAAAATATAGTACTATTTTAGTACTTTAAATTTATTGTAATATTTAAGTACTTGTTTTTTACAGTACTTGATTTGTACTTCAAATTTTAAGTACTCAATTTGTACTTTAATTGTGTAGTACTAAATGTGTACCTCAAATATTAGGTACAAATCAAGTACTGTAAAAAACAGGTACCTAAATATTACAATAAATTTAAAGTACTAAAAAAGTACCATATTTTAAAAGTAATTTTCCAGTACCACAGATTTTTTGTACAGAAAAAGTACCTATGCAAAAGTAGCAGTGTAGGAAGCGATTTTTACGGCATTGCCATTTCTTTTCTCTAGGAAAAGTCTTGAGAGATATCTGCACCACGTTGTTTTATGAACCTTTAGTACATGTATGCCCTGCTGACTGCACATTTTGGGGTCGATTAGACTTGTAGTTTCAGAGTATAACTGATAAGAAGGATGTGGATTTTTTTTCCAGAGGAGATGTAAGAAAAATATTGAAATTCAATTCTTCTTGAATAATTGATCATAGGTCTTTCCTTCCATATTATTTTAATGAAACTGTCATAAATAAACGGTCATACATATTGATTGATTGGTTGGTTGGTTGGTTGGTTGGTTGGTTGGTTGGTTGGTTGGTTGGTTTATTACTTAAACACTTGGGATAGGGTCTCTTGAAGCAACCGGAAAAAACTGAGATCTTGGACCCCGTATTGAACACACGAGACGGAAACATGCACTGATTTATTGATTGGTTGGTTGGTTGGTTGGTTGGTTGGTTAAACATGTTGATTGGTTGATTAAACACGTTGGTTGGTTGGTTAAACACGTTAGATAGTGTTTCTCGAAACAAGCGAGAAAGAAACTAATGAGATCGTGGACTCCATATTAAACACATGAGACGGAAACATGCACCGATTGGTTGATTGATTGGTTGATTGGTTGGTTGGTTGGTTGGCTAAACATGTTGATTGGTTGATTGAACATGTTGGTTGGTTGGTTGGTTGGTTAAACACGTTTGATAGTGTTTCTTGAAACAAGCGAGAAAGAAACAGATGAGATCGTGGACTCCATATTAAACACATGAGACGGAAACATGCACTGATTGGTTGATTGATTGATTGGTTGGTTGGTTGGTTGGCTAAACATGTTGATTGGTTGATTAAACACGTTGGTTGGTTGGTTAAACACGTTGGAAAGTGTTTCTTGAAACAAGCGAGAAAGAAACAAATGAGATCGTGGACTCCATATTAAACACATGAGACGGAAACATGCACTGATTGGTTGATTGATTGGTTGGTTGGTTGGCTAAACATGTTGATTGGTTGATTAAACACGTTGGTTGGTTGGTTGGTTGGTTAAACAACACGTTTGATAGTGTTTCTTGAAACAAGCGAGAAAGAAACAAATGAGATCGTGGACTCCATATTAAACACATGAGACGGAAACATGCACTGGTTGGTTGGTTGGTTGGTTGGTTGGTTGAACACGTTGATTGGTTGATCAAACACATTCATTTGTAAGTGGGGGTAAAAAAAAGGGGGGGGGGGGGGGGTCCTAGGGATTTTTTTTTTATATAAACGGAACAGAATGGTTAAAATTGTCGTTTTACAATTTAAATCAATTGCTTCTAAAAAGCAATTGTAAACGGTCTTGCCCCCCCCCCCCCTTTTGAAACATGATTGATTGTTATGTGTGTGTGTGTGTTTGTTTGTCTGTCTGTTTGTTTGTTTGTCTGTTTGTTTCTGTAAGGGGTCTATATTATTCCGGGGAAGTTTCATGTTTAGTTCGGAAAGTTTTTATTTTATTTCAGGTCCAGCGCGCGCGCCAGATTGAGGAGACATCACGTGACGCGGGTTGATAATAACGAAAACTCAGTCTTTTTATTTCTTTTCAGGTGGAGACGTTGAACAGACAACATCTATAGAGATGGAATGTGCACAATGTAATTTCTTTTGTCATTGTAGGAAATTGACATTTCGGTCACAGTTCATCCGGTGTAACTTTAAAACACGCGTTGCATGCTTATTTTCTTGTAATGTACATTTTTCAGCACCAGTTTGTAACACAGATAAGTATTTTAATCTAGGAGCGAACATTTTATTTTAGGATTTCACTGAGATTTACGGCCCTGCACTGCTAATTTTGCATAGGTACTTTTTCTGTACAAAAAATCTGTAGTACTGGAAAATTACTTTTAAAATATAGTACTATTTTAGTACTTTAAATTTATTGTAATATTTAAGTACTTGTTTTTTACAGTACTTGATTTGTACTTCAAATTTTAAGTACTCAATTTGTACTTTAATTGTGTAGTACTAAATGTGTACCTCAAATATTAGGTACAAATCAAGTACTGTAAAAAACAGGTACCTAAATATTACAATAAATTTAAAGTACTAAAAAAGTACCATATTTTAAAAGTAATTTTCCAGTACCACAGATTTTTTGTACAGAAAAAGTACCTATGCAAAAGTAGCAGTGTAGGAAGCGATTTTTACGGCATTGCCATTTCTTTTCTCTAGGAAAAGTCTTGAGAGATATCTGCACCACGTTGTTTTATGAACCTTTAGTACATGTATGCCCTGCTGACTGCACATTTTGGGGTCGATTAGACTTGTAGTTTCAGAGTATAACTGATAAGAAGGATGTGGATTTTTTTTCCAGAGGAGATGTAAGAAAAATATTGAAATTCAATTCTTCTTGAATAATTGATCATAGGTCTTTCCTTCCATATTATTTTAATGAAACTGTCATAAATAAACGGTCATACATATTGATTGATTGGTTGGTTGGTTGGTTGGTTGGTTGGTTGGTTGGTTGGTTGGTTGGTTTATTACTTAAACACTTGGGATAGGGTCTCTTGAAGCAACCGGAAAAAACTGAGATCTTGGACCCCGTATTGAACACACGAGACGGAAACATGCACTGATTTATTGATTGGTTGGTTGGTTGGTTGGTTGGTTGGTTGGTTGGTTGGTTGGTTAAACATGTTGATTGGTTGATTAAACACGTTGGTTGGTTGGTTAAACACGTTAGATAGTGTTTCTCGAAACAAGCGAGAAAGAAACTAATGAGATCGTGGACTCCATATTAAACACATGAGACGGAAACATGCACCGATTGGTTGATTGATTGGTTGATTGGTTGGTTGGTTGGTTGGCTAAACATGTTGATTGGTTGATTGAACATGTTGGTTGGTTGGTTGGTTGGTTAAACACGTTTGATAGTGTTTCTTGAAACAAGCGAGAAAGAAACAGATGAGATCGTGGACTCCATATTAAACACATGAGACGGAAACATGCACTGATTGGTTGATTGATTGATTGGTTGGTTGGTTGGTTGGCTAAACATGTTGATTGGTTGATTAAACACGTTGGTTGGTTGGTTAAACACGTTGGAAAGTGTTTCTTGAAACAAGCGAGAAAGAAACAAATGAGATCGTGGACTCCATATTAAACACATGAGACGGAAACATGCACTGATTGGTTGATTGATTGGTTGGTTGGTTGGCTAAACATGTTGATTGGTTGATTAAACACGTTGGTTGGTTGGTTGGTTGGTTAAACAACACGTTTGATAGTGTTTCTTGAAACAAGCGAGAAAGAAACAAATGAGATCGTGGACTCCATATTAAACACATGAGACGGAAACATGCACTGGTTGGTTGGTTGGTTGGTTGGTTGGTTGAACACGTTGATTGGTTGATCAAACACATTCATTTGTAAGTGGGGGTAAAAAAAAGGGGGGGGGGGGGGTCCTAGGGATTTTTTTTTTATATAAACGGAACAGAATGGTTAAAATTGTCGTTTTACAATTTAAATCAATTGCTTCTAAAAAGCAATTGTAAACGGTCTTGCCCCCCCCCCCCTTTTGAAACATGATTGATTGTTATGTGTGTGTGTGTGTTTGTTTGTCTGTCTGTTTGTTTGTTTGTCTGTTTGTTTCTGTAAGGGGTCTATATTATTCCGGGGAAGTTTCATGTTTAGTTCGGAAAGTTTTTATTTTATTTCAGGTCCAGCGCGCGCGCCAGATTGAGGAGACATCACGTGACGCGGGTTGATAATAACGAAAACTCAGTCTTTTTATTTCTTTTCAGGTGGAGACGTTGAACAGACAACATCTATAGAGATGGAATGTGCACAATGTAATTTCTTTTGTCATTGTAGGAAATTGACATTTCGGTCACAGTTCATCCGGTGTAACTTTAAAACACGCGTTGCATGCTTATTTTCTTGTAATGTACATTTTTCAGCACCAGTTTGTAACACAGATAAGTATTTTAATCTAGGAGCGAACATTTTATTTTAGGATTTCACTGAGATTTACGGCCCTGCACTGCTAATTTTGCATAGGTACTTTTTCTGTACAAAAAATCTGTAGTACTGGAAAATTACTTTTAAAATATAGTACTATTTTAGTACTTTAAATTTATTGTAATATTTAAGTACTTGTTTTTTACAGTACTTGATTTGTACTTCAAATTTTAAGTACTCAATTTGTACTTTAATTGTGTAGTACTAAATGTGTACCTCAAATATTAGGTACAAATCAAGTACTGTAAAAAACAGGTACCTAAATATTACAATAAATTTAAAGTACTAAAAAAGTACCATATTTTAAAAGTAATTTTCCAGTACCACAGATTTTTTGTACAGAAAAAGTACCTATGCAAAAGTAGCAGTGTAGGAAGCGATTTTTACGGCATTGCCATTTCTTTTCTCTAGGAAAAGTCTTGAGAGCTATCTGCACCACGTTGTTTTATGAACCTTTAGTACATGTATGCCCTGCTGACTGCACATTTTGGGGTCGATTAGACTTGTAGTTTCAGAGTATAACTGATAAGAAGGATGTGGATTTTTTTTCCAGAGGAGATGTAAGAAAAATATTGAAATTCAATTCTTCTTGAATAATTGATCATAGGTCTTTCCTTCCATATTATTTTAATGAAACTGTCATAAATAAACGGTCATACATATTGATTGATTGGTTGGTTGGTTGGTTGGTTGGTTGGTTGGTTTATTACTTAAACACTTGGGATAGGGTCTCTTGAAGCAACCGGAAAAAACTGAGATCTTGGACCCCGTATTGAACACACGAGACGGAAACATGCACTGATTTATTGATTGGTTGGTTGGTTGGTTGGTTGGTTGGTTGGTTGGTTGGTTGGTTAAACATGTTGATTGGTTGATTAAACACGTTGGTTGGTTGGTTAAACACGTTAGATAGTGTTTCTCGAAACAAGCGAGAAAGAAACTAATGAGATCGTGGACTCCATATTAAACACATGAGACGGAAACATGCACCGATTGGTTGATTGATTGGTTGATTGGTTGGTTGGTTGGTTGGCTAAACATGTTGATTGGTTGATTGAACATGTTGGTTGGTTGGTTGGTTGGTTAAACACGTTTGATAGTGTTTCTTGAAACAAGCGAGAAAGAAACAGATGAGATCGTGGACTCCATATTAAACACATGAGACGGAAACATGCACTGATTGGTTGATTGATTGATTGGTTGGTTGGTTGGTTGGCTAAACATGTTGATTGGTTGATTAAACACGTTGGTTGGTTGGTTAAACACGTTGGAAAGTGTTTCTTGAAACAAGCGAGAAAGAAACAAATGAGATCGTGGACTCCATATTAAACACATGAGACGGAAACATGCACTGATTGGTTGATTGATTGGTTGGTTGGTTGGCTAAACATGTTGATTGGTTGATTAAACACGTTGGTTGGTTGGTTGGTTGGTTAAACAACACGTTTGATAGTGTTTCTTGAAACAAGCGAGAAAGAAACAAATGAGATCGTGGACTCCATATTAAACACATGAGACGGAAACATGCACTGGTTGGTTGGTTGGTTGGTTGGTTGGTTGAACACGTTGATTGGTTGATCAAACACATTCATTTGTAAGTGGGGGTAAAAAAAAGGGGGGGGGGGGGTCCTAGGGATTTTTTTTTTATATAAACGGAACAGAATGGTTAAAATTGTCGTTTTACAATTTAAATCAATTGCTTCTAAAAAGCAATTGTAAACGGTCTTGCCCCCCCCCCCTTTTGAAACATGATTGATTGTTATGTGTGTGTGTGTGTTTGTTTGTCTGTCTGTTTGTTTGTTTGTCTGTTTGTTTCTGTAAGGGGTCTATATTATTCCGGGGAAGTTTCATGTTTAGTTCGGAAAGTTTTTATTTTATTTCAGGTCCAGCGCGCGCGCCAGATTGAGGAGACATCACGTGACGCGGGTTGATAATAACGAAAACTCAGTCTTTTTATTTCTTTTCAGGTGGAGACGTTGAACAGACAACATCTATAGAGATGGAATGTGCACAATGTAATTTCTTTTGTCATTGTAGGAAATTGACATTTCGGTCACAGTTCATCCGGTGTAACTTTAAAACACGCGTTGCATGCTTATTTTCTTGTAATGTACATTTTTCAGCACCAGTTTGTAACACAGATAAGTATTTTAATCTAGGAGCGAACATTTTATTTTAGGATTTCACTGAGATTTACGGCCCTGCACTGCTAATTTTGCATAGGTACTTTTTCTGTACAAAAAATCTGTAGTACTGGAAAATTACTTTTAAAATATAGTACTATTTTAGTACTTTAAATTTATTGTAATATTTAAGTACTTGTTTTTTACAGTACTTGATTTGTACTTCAAATTTTAAGTACTCAATTTGTACTTTAATTGTGTAGTACTAAATGTGTACCTCAAATATTAGGTACAAATCAAGTACTGTAAAAAACAGGTACCTAAATATTACAATAAATTTAAAGTACTAAAAAAGTACCATATTTTAAAAGTAATTTTCCAGTACCACAGATTTTTTGTACAGAAAAAGTACCTATGCAAAAGTAGCAGTGTAGGAAGCGATTTTTACGGCATTGCCATTTCTTTTCTCTAGGAAAAGTCTTGAGAGCTATCTGCACCACGTTGTTTTATGAACCTTTAGTACATGTATGCCCTGCTGACTGCACATTTTGGGGTCGATTAGACTTGTAGTTTCAGAGTATAACTGATAAGAAGGATGTGGATTTTTTTTCCAGAGGAGATGTAAGAAAAATATTGAAATTCAATTCTTCTTGAATAATTGATCATAGGTCTTTCCTTCCATATTATTTTAATGAAACTGTCATAAATAAACGGTCATACATATTGATTGATTGGTTGGTTGGTTGGTTGGTTGGTTGGTTGGTTTATTACTTAAACACTTGGGATAGGGTCTCTTGAAGCAACCGGAAAAAACTGAGATCTTGGACCCCGTATTGAACACACGAGACGGAAACATGCACTGATTTATTGATTGGTTGGTTGGTTGGTTGGTTGGTTGGTTGGTTGGTTGGTTGGTTAAACATGTTGATTGGTTGATTAAACACGTTGGTTGGTTGGTTAAACACGTTAGATAGTGTTTCTCGAAACAAGCGAGAAAGAAACTAATGAGATCGTGGACTCCATATTAAACACATGAGACGGAAACATGCACCGATTGGTTGATTGATTGGTTGATTGGTTGGTTGGTTGGTTGGCTAAACATGTTGATTGGTTGATTGAACATGTTGGTTGGTTGGTTGGTTGGTTAAACACGTTTGATAGTGTTTCTTGAAACAAGCGAGAAAGAAACAGATGAGATCGTGGACTCCATATTAAACACATGAGACGGAAACATGCACTGATTGGTTGATTGATTGATTGGTTGGTTGGTTGGTTGGCTAAACATGTTGATTGGTTGATTAAACACGTTGGTTGGTTGGTTAAACACGTTGGAAAGTGTTTCTTGAAACAAGCGAGAAAGAAACAAATGAGATCGTGGACTCCATATTAAACACATGAGACGGAAACATGCACTGATTGGTTGATTGATTGGTTGGTTGGTTGGCTAAACATGTTGATTGGTTGATTAAACACGTTGGTTGGTTGGTTGGTTGGTTAAACAACACGTTTGATAGTGTTTCTTGAAACAAGCGAGAAAGAAACAAATGAGATCGTGGACTCCATATTAAACACATGAGACGGAAACATGCACTGGTTGGTTGGTTGGTTGGTTGGTTGGTTGAACACGTTGATTGGTTGATCAAACACATTCATTTGTAAGTGGGGGTAAAAAAAAGGGGGGGGGGGGGGGGGTCCTAGGGATTTTTTTTTTATATAAACGGAACAGAATGGTTAAAATTGTCGTTTTACAATTTAAATCAATTGCTTCTAAAAAGCAATTGTAAACGGTCTTGCCCCCCCCCCCTTTTGAAACATGATTGATTGTTATGTGTGTGTGTGTGTTTGTTTGTCTGTCTGTTTGTTTGTTTGTCTGTTTGTTTCTGTAAGGGGTCTATATTATTCCGGGGAAGTTTCATGTTTAGTTCGGAAAGTTTTTATTTTATTTCAGGTCCAGCGCGCGCGCCAGATTGAGGAGACATCACGTGACGCGGGTTGATAATAACGAAAACTCAGTCTTTTTATTTCTTTTCAGGTGGAGACGTTGAACAGACAACATCTATAGAGATGGAATGTGCACAATGTAATTTCTTTTGTCATTGTAGGAAATTGACATTTCGGTCACAGTTCATCCGGTGTAACTTTAAAACACGCGTTGCATGCTTATTTTCTTGTAATGTACATTTTTCAGCACCAGTTTGTAACACAGATAAGTATTTTAATCTAGGAGCGAACATTTTATTTTAGGATTTCACTGAGATTTACGGCCCTGCACTGCTAATTTTGCATAGGTACTTTTTCTGTACAAAAAATCTGTAGTACTGGAAAATTACTTTTAAAATATAGTACTATTTTAGTACTTTAAATTTATTGTAATATTTAAGTACTTGTTTTTTACAGTACTTGATTTGTACTTCAAATTTTAAGTACTCAATTTGTACTTTAATTGTGTAGTACTAAATGTGTACCTCAAATATTAGGTACAAATCAAGTACTGTAAAAAACAGGTACCTAAATATTACAATAAATTTAAAGTACTAAAAAAGTACCATATTTTAAAAGTAATTTTCCAGTACCACAGATTTTTTGTACAGAAAAAGTACCTATGCAAAAGTAGCAGTGTAGGAAGCGATTTTTACGGCATTGCCATTTCTTTTCTCTAGGAAAAGTCTTGAGAGCTATCTGCACCACGTTGTTTTATGAACCTTTAGTACATGTATGCCCTGCTGACTGCACATTTTGGGGTCGATTAGACTTGTAGTTTCAGAGTATAACTGATAAGAAGGATGTGGATTTTTTTTCCAGAGGAGATGTAAGAAAAATATTGAAATTCAATTCTTCTTGAATAATTGATCATAGGTCTTTCCTTCCATATTATTTTAATGAAACTGTCATAAATAAACGGTCATACATATTGATTGATTGGTTGGTTGGTTGGTTGGTTGGTTGGTTGGTTTATTACTTAAACACTTGGGATAGGGTCTCTTGAAGCAACCGGAAAAAACTGAGATCTTGGACCCCGTATTGAACACACGAGACGGAAACATGCACTGATTTATTGATTGGTTGGTTGGTTGGTTGGTTGGTTGGTTGGTTGGTTGGTTGGTTAAACATGTTGATTGGTTGATTAAACACGTTGGTTGGTTGGTTAAACACGTTAGATAGTGTTTCTCGAAACAAGCGAGAAAGAAACTAATGAGATCGTGGACTCCATATTAAACACATGAGACGGAAACATGCACCGATTGGTTGATTGATTGGTTGATTGGTTGGTTGGTTGGTTGGCTAAACATGTTGATTGGTTGATTGAACATGTTGGTTGGTTGGTTGGTTGGTTAAACACGTTTGATAGTGTTTCTTGAAACAAGCGAGAAAGAAACAGATGAGATCGTGGACTCCATATTAAACACATGAGACGGAAACATGCACTGATTGGTTGATTGATTGATTGGTTGGTTGGTTGGTTGGCTAAACATG
Source organism: Mytilus trossulus (assembly GCF_036588685.1). Taxonomy (NCBI): domain Eukaryota; kingdom Metazoa; phylum Mollusca; class Bivalvia; order Mytilida; family Mytilidae; genus Mytilus; species Mytilus trossulus. Next base: position 3,608,584 of record NC_086386.1, read on the forward strand.
TTGATTGGTTGATTAAACACGTTGGTTGGTTGGTTAAACACGTTGGAAAGTGTTTCTTGAAACAAGCGAGAAAGAAACAAATGAGATCGTGGACTCCATATTAAACACATGAGACGGAAACATGCACTGATTGGTTGATTGATTGGTTGGTTGGTTGGCTAAACATGTTGATTGGTTGATTAAACACGTTGGTTGGTTGGTTGGTTGGTTAAACAACACGTTTGATAGTGTTTCTTGAAACAAGCGAGAAAGAAACAAATGAGATCGTGGACTCCATATTAAACACATGAGACGGAAACATGCACTGGTTGGTTGGTTGGTTGGTTGGTTGGTTGAACACGTTGATTGGTTGATCAAACACATTCATTTGTAAGTGGGGGTAAAAAAAAGGGGGGGGGGGGGGGGGTCCTAGGGATTTTTTTTTTATATAAACGGAACAGAATGGTTAAAATTGTCGTTTTACAATTTAAATCAATTGCTTCTAAAAAGCAATTGTAAACGGTCTTGCCCCCCCCCCCTTTTGAAACATGATTGATTGTTATGTGTGTGTGTGTGTTTGTTTGTCTGTCTGTTTGTTTGTTTGTCTGTTTGTTTCTGTAAGGGGTCTATATTATTCCGGGGAAGTTTCATGTTTAGTTCGGAAAGTTTTTATTTTATTTCAGGTCCAGCGCGCGCGCCAGATTGAGGAGACATCACGTGACGCGGGTTGATAATAACGAAAACTCAGTCTTTTTATTTCTTTTCAGGTGGAGACGTTGAACAGACAACATCTATAGAGATGGAATGTGCACAATGTAATTTCTTTTGTCATTGTAGGAAATTGACATTTCGGTCACAGTTCATCCGGTGTAACTTTAAAACACGCGTTGCATGCTTATTTTCTTGTAATGTACATTTTTCAGCACCAGTTTGTAACACAGATAAGTATTTTAATCTAGGAGCGAACATTTTATTTTAGGATTTCACTGAGATTTACGGCCCTGCACTGCTAATTTTGCATAGGTACTTTTTCTGTACAAAAAATCTGTAGTACTGGAAAATTACTTTTAAAATATAGTACTATTTTAGTACTTTAAATTTATTGTAATATTTAAGTACTTGTTTTTTACAGTACTTGATTTGTACTTCAAATTTTAAGTACTCAATTTGTACTTTAATTGTGTAGTACTAAATGTGTACCTCAAATATTAGGTACAAATCAAGTACTGTAAAAAACAGGTACCTAAATATTACAATAAATTTAAAGTACTAAAAAAGTACCATATTTTAAAAGTAATTTTCCAGTACCACAGATTTTTTGTACAGAAAAAGTACCTATGCAAAAGTAGCAGTGTAGGAAGCGATTTTTACGGCATTGCCATTTCTTTTCTCTAGGAAAAGTCTTGAGAGCTATCTGCACCACGTTGTTTTATGAACCTTTAGTACATGTATGCCCTGCTGACTGCACATTTTGGGGTCGATTAGACTTGTAGTTTCAGAGTATAACTGATAAGAAGGATGTGGATTTTTTTTCCAGAGGAGATGTAAGAAAAATATTGAAATTCAATTCTTCTTGAATAATTGATCATAGGTCTTTCCTTCCATATTATTTTAATGAAACTGTCATAAATAAACGGTCATACATATTGATTGATTGGTTGGTTGGTTGGTTGGTTGGTTGGTTGGTTTATTACTTAAACACTTGGGATAGGGTCTCTTGAAGCAACCGGAAAAAACTGAGATCTTGGACCCCGTATTGAACACACGAGACGGAAACATGCACTGATTTATTGATTGGTTGGTTGGTTGGTTGGTTGGTTGGTTGGTTGGTTGGTTGGTTAAACATGTTGATTGGTTGATTAAACACGTTGGTTGGTTGGTTAAACACGTTAGATAGTGTTTCTCGAAACAAGCGAGAAAGAAACTAATGAGATCGTGGACTCCATATTAAACACATGAGACGGAAACATGCACCGATTGGTTGATTGATTGGTTGATTGGTTGGTTGGTTGGTTGGCTAAACATGTTGATTGGTTGATTGAACATGTTGGTTGGTTGGTTGGTTGGTTAAACACGTTTGATAGTGTTTCTTGAAACAAGCGAGAAAGAAACAGATGAGATCGTGGACTCCATATTAAACACATGAGACGGAAACATGCACTGATTGGTTGATTGATTGATTGGTTGGTTGGTTGGTTGGCTAAACATGTTGATTGGTTGATTAAACACGTTGGTTGGTTGGTTAAACACGTTGGAAAGTGTTTCTTGAAACAAGCGAGAAAGAAACAAATGAGATCGTGGACTCCATATTAAACACATGAGACGGAAACATGCACTGATTGGTTGATTGATTGGTTGGTTGGTTGGCTAAACATGTTGATTGGTTGATTAAACACGTTGGTTGGTTGGTTGGTTGGTTAAACAACACGTTTGATAGTGTTTCTTGAAACAAGCGAGAAAGAAACAAATGAGATCGTGGACTCCATATTAAACACATGAGACGGAAACATGCACTGGTTGGTTGGTTGGTTGGTTGGTTGGTTGAACACGTTGATTGGTTGATCAAACACATTCATTTGTAAGTGGGGGTAAAAAAAAGGGGGGGGGGGGGTCCTAGGGATTTTTTTTTTATATAAACGGAACAGAATGGTTAAAATTGTCGTTTTACAATTTAAATCAATTGCTTCTAAAAAGCAATTGTAAACGGTCTTGCCCCCCCCCCTTTTGAAACATGATTGATTGTTATGTGTGTGTGTGTGTTTGTTTGTCTGTCTGTTTGTTTGTTTGTCTGTTTGTTTCTGTAAGGGGTCTATATTATTCCGGGGAAGTTTCATGTTTAGTTCGGAAAGTTTTTATTTTATTTCAGGTCCAGCGCGCGCGCCAGATTGAGGAGACATCACGTGACGCGGGTTGATAATAACGAAAACTCAGTCTTTTTATTTCTTTTCAGGTGGAGACGTTGAACAGACAACATCTATAGAGATGGAATGTGCACAATGTAATTTCTTTTGTCATTGTAGGAAATTGACATTTCGGTCACAGTTCATCCGGTGTAACTTTAAAACACGCGTTGCATGCTTATTTTCTTGTAATGTACATTTTTCAGCACCAGTTTGTAACACAGATAAGTATTTTAATCTAGGAGCGAACATTTTATTTTAGGATTTCACTGAGATTTACGGCCCTGCACTGCTAATTTTGCATAGGTACTTTTTCTGTACAAAAAATCTGTAGTACTGGAAAATTACTTTTAAAATATAGTACTATTTTAGTACTTTAAATTTATTGTAATATTTAAGTACTTGTTTTTTACAGTACTTGATTTGTACTTCAAATTTTAAGTACTCAATTTGTACTTTAATTGTGTAGTACTAAATGTGTACCTCAAATATTAGGTACAAATCAAGTACTGTAAAAAACAGGTACCTAAATATTACAATAAATTTAAAGTACTAAAAAAGTACCATATTTTAAAAGTAATTTTCCAGTACCACAGATTTTTTGTACAGAAAAAGTACCTATGCAAAAGTAGCAGTGTAGGAAGCGATTTTTACGGCATTGCCATTTCTTTTCTCTAGGAAAAGTCTTGAGAGATATCTGCACCACGTTGTTTTATGAACCTTTAGTACATGTATGCCCTGCTGACTGCACATTTTGGGGTCGATTAGACTTGTAGTTTCAGAGTATAACTGATAAGAAGGATGTGGATTTTTTTTCCAGAGGAGATGTAAGAAAAATATTGAAATTCAATTCTTCTTGAATAATTGATCATAGGTCTTTCCTTCCATATTATTTTAATGAAACTGTCATAAATAAACGGTCATACATATTGATTGATTGGTTGGTTGGTTGGTTGGTTGGTTGGTTGGTTGGTTGGTTGGTTGGTTTATTACTTAAACACTTGGGATAGGGTCTCTTGAAGCAACCGGAAAAAACTGAGATCTTGGACCCCGTATTGAACACACGAGACGGAAACATGCACTGATTTATTGATTGGTTGGTTGGTTGGTTGGTTGGTTGGTTGGTTGGTTGGTTGGTTGGTTGGTTAAACATGTTGATTGGTTGATTAAACACGTTGGTTGGTTGGTTAAACACGTTAGATAGTGTTTCTCGAAACAAGCGAGAAAGAAACTAATGAGATCGTGGACTCCATATTAAACACATGAGACGGAAACATGCACCGATTGGTTGATTGATTGGTTGATTGGTTGGTTGGTTGGTTGGCTAAACATGTTGATTGGTTGATTGAACATGTTGGTTGGTTGGTTGGTTGGTTAAACACGTTTGATAGTGTTTCTTGAAACAAGCGAGAAAGAAACAGATGAGATCGTGGACTCCATATTAAACACATGAGACGGAAACATGCACTGATTGGTTGATTGATTGATTGGTTGGTTGGTTGGTTGGCTAAACATGTTGATTGGTTGATTAAACACGTTGGTTGGTTGGTTAAACACGTTGGAAAGTGTTTCTTGAAACAAGCGAGAAAGAAACAAATGAGATCGTGGACTCCATATTAAACACATGAGACGGAAACATGCACTGATTGGTTGATTGATTGGTTGGTTGGTTGGCTAAACATGTTGATTGGTTGATTAAACACGTTGGTTGGTTGGTTGGTTGGTTAAACAACACGTTTGATAGTGTTTCTTGAAACAAGCGAGAAAGAAACAAATGAGATCGTGGACTCCATATTAAACACATGAGACGGAAACATGCACTGGTTGGTTGGTTGGTTGGTTGGTTGGTTGAACACGTTGATTGGTTGATCAAACACATTCATTTGTAAGTGGGGGTAAAAAAAAGGGGGGGGGGGGGTCCTAGGGATTTTTTTTTTTTTTATATAAACGGAACAGAATGGTTAAAATTGTCGTTTTACAATTTAAATCAATTGCTTCTAAAAAGCAATTGTAAACGGTCTTGCCCCCCCCCCTTTTGAAACATGATTGATTGTTATGTGTGTGTGTGTGTTTGTTTGTCTGTCTGTTTGTTTGTTTGTCTGTTTGTTTCTGTAAGGGGTCTATATTATTCCGGGGAAGTTTCATGTTTAGTTCGGAAAGTTTTTATTTTATTTCAGGTCCAGCGCGCGCGCCAGATTGAGGAGACATCACGTGACGCGGGTTGATAATAACGAAAACTCAGTCTTTTTATTTCTTTTCAGGTGGAGACGTTGAACAGACAACATCTATAGAGATGGAATGTGCACAATGTAATTTCTTTTGTCATTGTAGGAAATTGACATTTCGGTCACAGTTCATCCGGTGTAACTTTAAAACACGCGTTGCATGCTTATTTTCTTGTAATGTACATTTTTCAGCACCAGTTTGTAACACAGATAAGTATTTTAATCTAGGAGCGAACATTTTATTTTAGGATTTCACTGAGATTTACGGCCCTGCACTGCTAATTTTGCATAGGTACTTTTTCTGTACAAAAAATCTGTAGTACTGGAAAATTACTTTTAAAATATAGTACTATTTTAGTACTTTAAATTTATTGTAATATTTAAGTACTTGTTTTTTACAGTACTTGATTTGTACTTCAAATTTTAAGTACTCAATTTGTACTTTAATTGTGTAGTACTAAATGTGTACCTCAAATATTAGGTACAAATCAAGTACTGTAAAAAACAGGTACCTAAATATTACAATAAATTTAAAGTACTAAAAAAGTACCATATTTTAAAAGTAATTTTCCAGTACCACAGATTTTTTGTACAGAAAAAGTACCTATGCAAAAGTAGCAGTGTAGGAAGCGATTTTTACGGCATTGCCATTTCTTTTCTCTAGGAAAAGTCTTGAGAGATATCTGCACCACGTTGTTTTATGAACCTTTAGTACATGTATGCCCTGCTGACTGCACATTTTGGGGTCGATTAGACTTGTAGTTTCAGAGTATAACTGATAAGAAGGATGTGGATTTTTTTTCCAGAGGAGATGTAAGAAAAATATTGAAATTCAATTCTTCTTGAATAATTGATCATAGGTCTTTCCTTCCATATTATTTTAATGAAACTGTCATAAATAAACGGTCATACATATTGATTGATTGGTTGGTTGGTTGGTTGGTTGGTTGGTTGGTTGGTTGGTTGGTTGGTTTATTACTTAAACACTTGGGATAGGGTCTCTTGAAGCAACCGGAAAAAACTGAGATCTTGGACCCCGTATTGAACACACGAGACGGAAACATGCA